>NW_026057584.1:18080073-18189324 GCF_023721935.1 Panthera uncia
GGCGGCGGCGAGCCGGGCCGGCCGGGCGGACGCAGGCGCCGGAGCCCGCAGCCCGGGGCTCCACCTCCTCGCGCTCGGCTCCGCAGCTCCGCCGCCGCCGCCGGGCCGCACAATGGGAGCGGGCGGGCCGTGACTCACTCCGCCCCGGCCGGCCCGGCCCCCACGCGCGAGCCCCCGCAGGACCCACCCTGCCCGCCAGCCCCTTCTCCCGGCGCCCCACGCATGGCCGGGGGCGGGTGCACGGCCCTACATTCCCACAATCCCCAGATCGCTCCCCCACTTTGCTTTTAGCCTCCCCTCCCTCCCCTCAGGAGCCCTGGAGGCGACCCCTGCACCGACACAAGCCCCTCCAACCTTGGGAACTAGGCTCACAGACACCGGAAGGCAGCCCCCACGTCCCCCTTTGGTCCCAATATAGCCTCAGATGCCTGGCTTCTGCCACCGGGCACCACCCAACATTCGACCTTGGCACATCACCTCCCCTCCCGGGTTTGCCCCTCTGTGGCCTGGAGTAGGAGTGTTCCAGGGTTCCATCCAGCTCTAAGATTCTGTAGCCCAGTTGCCACAGCCCCCCTCCCCACCTACACTCCCTGAAGTCATTTCTCCTTTTCCAAGGTCATATCTCCTTTTCCAAGGTCAAAGGTCTTTGGAAGGAACTGCTGGATCCCAATTTGATCCTCCGGTGTCTGGCTGAAATTGGGCACCCAGCCCCAGGCTACATCCATAACAGCCCCTCAATAAAATGTGTTGAAGACATAGTGCAGCCACTTCCCCAATCTTTGGGAAGACAGAAGACGATGTGGGGGCAGAACCGGGAGGAAGCTAAAGGGCAGGGGAAGGTGAGCCAGCCCAGGAGAGGGGAAAAAAACGCCTGCAGAGAAGGGGTATGGGGGACAGGGTGCTGGACAGGATGGTGCTCTGCGTGGGAAAGAGGTTTAACCTTGTGACCTCGGGCATGTTATATACGCTCTCCTACCCCTGCCCTCATCTGGCTCTCGGCTCAATTCAAGAGATTTTCGACACCGAGAGCCACACAGGGGGAGAGGGGAGGGCAGCGAGGGCCTGTGAACGCCCACTTGGCTTTGCACCGCACCAGACCCTCTCCAAACTCGTTTCAGCCTTCCCACAACAGAGATGCAGGGAGGCTGATTACCCTGCCATGGTCACAGCTGGGAAAGCAGGCTGCCGAGCAGGTCTCGGGGGTGTGTACAGGGTGACTGTCCGAACCACAGCCATTTAACTGCCCCCAGCCTCTTACATGGAAAGAAATGTGCTCGGCCTCCCCATCTTGCAGGGCGGGCGGTCATCGAGAGGATGAAACAAGACGCCAGTGTGAGTCAGCTGTGTGCCAATGGAGCATGTGGAACTGTGCCCCAGAACTCCGGGAGTGACACCCATCTGTTATGGATTGAATTGTGTCCCCGCCAAATTTATAGGTCGAAGTTCTAACCCTGGGCACCTCTGAAGGTGGCCTTATATGGAAACAGCCTAGTCAGACTGGGGTAGGGTGGGCTCCTTTTCCAAAAGGACTGGTGTTGTCATAAAAGGGGGAGATTTGGACGCAGACGCACACTCAGGGAGGACACCGTGTGAAGACAGAGTTGGATGCCACAAGCCAAGGAGCTACTAGAAGCTGGGAGAGGCCTGGAACAGATCCTTCTCTACCATTTTCAAGAGGGAACATAGCTGTGCTGACATCTTGATCTCAGGCTTCCAGTCACCAGAACTCTGAGCTAAATCTCTGTTGTTTAAGCCTCTCGGTCTGCGGTGCTTTCTTACGGCAGCCCTAACATGCTGACATGCCATCCCAAACCTTTATACTCTGAGCCAGGTGACTCGGTCCCAAGACTCTATCTTGAGGGATGTTTGCACAGGGCCCTCACCTCCTTAGAGATACTCAAGAGCCTTGGTGCCTTTTCCAGTGGGGAACATTGCAAAGGGCTCTGTTCAGTCTACCTCCGACCCCTTGGTCGTCCTCATGGCCCCGTCCCTGGCTTCTAGGCTACAAACTTGGTATCCAAGTTTGGGGGAAATGCTGATGGCCATCGGCTGTTTCATGCCAACTCATCCCATTAGACATCAGGGAATGCTCCATTTCTCCCACTTCAGATGTCCTGGCCTCCTGGAGGCTTTTCCAGTTGTGTTCTCCCGCACCTGTAATTGTCAATCCCCAACACAACGTTCCCAGTGGAGTCTTTAATCCTGCGACAAGCGTGCTTCTTGCATACTCAAAGAATGGCCACTGTGTGTGCGAGACAAAGGAAACAGGAAAGGTGACCAACGCAGAAACTCAGAGTACCCCACTGGCACCCTTCTCCTCAGCCCAGACTGACTTGAATGCCCGCACCCTGCATGTTGAGGCCCAGAACACTTGTCTGACACATGTACCACCACCAAGGCCTGTCCCGTATGTCCAAGAGCTCAGAAGCCACGCCACCACGCCGCCCGGATGCAGACACACGAGCACATCGTCCTCTAGGGTTCCTCACAAATGGACCAGGAGCCCTCGGGGTGGGTCCTCCCCTAGCCATTCCCTGCAATCACAGTCTTGTGACCAAGCACGTTGGGAACCAGCCTGACGTAGTGGATATTTGTCCTCTGTGGCCACCCAAACCTTTGCAGACCCTCTACAGTTTTGGTCGTTGCCCATGAGTACTGTCCCTCCAAGGTCAAAGCCGAGTGCCCCTCGCCGGACTCCCTTGCAGCTAGGGTACAGACGCAACCTGGGTTCCACCAAGCAGACTTGCCTGTGCAAGACCTGAAGTCAGAAGTGAGCACAGGAGTGGAGGCGGGTGGGTCCTCTGAGAGCAGCGGTGCTGCTTTTGCTGGAGAAGCTGTACTGATGGGGCCGGTTCCTCTCTATTCCTCCCCCAAATACCACCTAACGTTCATTATTTCCTTTAACAAATTCCAGCTTGAAGTAGCTCAGCATTCTGACTGATAGAATCGGGGAAATGGCTCTGAGTCCAGGGCACAGGCTAAGCAGGCACCAGGCATTAGCAGGACCAATACCAGGGAGCTGGGGGCAGGCACATGAGAGAATGACAATCCTTTTTTTTTTTTTTTTTTTGTGAGAGGGGGAGAGTGTTTTTTTTTTTTTTAAGTTTGTTTGAGGTGGGGGATGGGCAGAGAGGGAGAGAGAGAATCCCAAGCACACTCCACACTGTCAGCACAGACCCAACGCGGGGCTTGAATTCATGAACCATGAGATCATGACCTGAACCGAAATCAAGAGTTGGACACTTAACCAGCTGAGCCACCCAGGCGCCCCGAGAGAGAGAATCTTAAGCAGGCTCCATGCCTAGCGCAGAGGTCCACATGGGGTTCAATCTCATGACTGTGAGATTGTGACCTGAGCAGAAATCAAGAGCCAGGCATTCAACTGACTGAGCCACCCAGGTGCCCCGAGATGACCATCTTCTTAGCAGACCTGGGCAGTCTCTGTCCTCTTATTACTATGTCACTCCTCACCAACTCTACTCCTTAATCTGTTGTGCTGTGTTTTTTTTTTAAGTTTATTCATTTGGGGTGCCTGGCTGGCTCAGTTGGAAAAACATGAAATTCTTGATTTGGGGGATGATGAGTTTGAGCCCCACATTAGAGGATTAAATAACCTCTAGAGGATGACTTAAATAAACTTTTTAAAAATAAAAAATAAAGACTGGTGCAGCTGCTCTGGAAAAGTGTGGAGGTTCCTCAAAAAATTAAAAATAGTTCTCCCCTATAACCCAGCAATAGCACTGCTAGGAATCTACCCAAGGAATACAGGAGTGCTGATGCATAGGGGCACTTGTACCCCAATGTTTATAGCAGCACTTTCAATAATAGCCAAATTATGGAAAGAGCCTAAATGTCCATCAACTGACGAATGGATACAGAAATTGTGGTTTATATACACAATGGAATACTACTTGGCAATGAGAGAGAATGAAATCATGCCATTTGCAGCAACGTGAATGGAACTGGAAGGTATCATGCTGAGTGAAATCAGTCAGAGAAAGACAGATATCATATGTTTTCACTCATATGTGGATCTTGAGAAACTTAACGGAAGACCATGAGGGAAGGGAAGGGGAAAAAAATAGTTACAAACAGAAAGGAAGGGAGGCAAACCATAAGAGACTCTTAGAACAAAGAACAAACTGAGGGTTGATGGGGGGTGGGGGACAGGGGAAAATGGGTGATGGGCACTGAGGAGGGCACCTGTTGGGATGAGCACTGGGTGTTGTATGGAAACGATGAACCATGGGAATCTACCCCCAAAACCAAGGGCACACTTTATGCACTGTATGTTAGCCGATTTGACAATTATATTAATAAATAAATCAATAATAAAATGAGTTTTAAAAAAATAAATAACAAAATTAAAATAAAATAAAGTTGATTTTTCTTTAGTAATCTCTACACCCAACGTGAGGTTCAAACTCATGACCCCCCAAATCAAGAGCCACACGCTCTTCTGACTGAGTCACCCAGGCGGCCCTCCATTCCCTAACCTTCATGATACACAATAATAACCTCATTACCTTAAATGTTGGTTGTGCTATCCTGGTTATAAACCACTTTAATATTCATAATCTCATTAGTCCACAACAACCTTCTGAGGTAGAGTGTCTTAATCCCATTTGACATGAGAGAGAGAGAAAGGGCTCAGAAAGTTGAAGTGATTTGCCCATGGTCCAGGGCTCTGGAGACAGCATGGCCAAGAATTGAACCCAGGGGTGGGGAGCCTGGCTGGTTCAGTCGGTAATGCATACGACTCTTAATCTTGGGGTTGTTTGAGCCCCATGTTGGGTGTAGAAATTGCTTTTTAAAAAATCTTAAAAAAAAAAAAAGAATTCAACCCGAGGGCTTCTGGTTTCATGTGCAATATTCATCCCCATGCATTACAGTGGCCCCAGCCCCACCCCCATGTCCTGACGTCCTCCTGCAACTGTTGAACTTTCCGCGTCACGAGCACAAACTGTGCCATCCATGAGAACGGAAATTCCAGATGAATTTTTTAAGGAGATTGCACCTTTGCTACCAGAGGCTGCAGAGGGGAGTGGTTAAGCATGAGATGGCTAGAGCCAAGCAGCCTGAGTTCACAGCCCAGCTCTGCCACCTGACAATCACATGACCTTGAGCAGGTTATTTACCCTCACCGGACCTCAGATTCCCCATCCGTAAAATGGCAATAATAATGGGGTTGTTGAAAGAATGAAATGAGTTCATCCATGTAAAGCACTTAAAACAGTGCCAGGCACATAGTAAATGCTCAGTAAATGTTAGCTAGCTTCAATCCCATTACAAATCTAAGAGACACGGTATTGAAAAGACCTCGGGTAACTTAAACTACGAAAAGTGACGAAAGGTACACACACGAAGTAAGCGGGAATGGTCTTACACTTAAAAGGACCGTTAAGTCAGTCTTCCAGCCAAACTGGGTACTAGTCATGTGATTTCAAAGACAGAGAGCTCCAGAACAGCTTTTATCCCCACTAGGATAGATTCTGACACTCCTTGGCCAGTGAACCAAACTTTGCTCTGGTAATCGTCCCTCAGCAGACTGGAGAGCTTCTAGAAGATGGGAGGGTGTGGGTTCCTATGTGCTACCGACGGAGCCAGTCGCCGTCTCAACTGGCCTAGAATCCCCTCTGGCCAAGCAAGAGTCCCTCACCCCTGTTCCCCCGAGCTGAACACCCAGTGCCATTTGTGGTTGACTGGCCAGCCTCGTGATGAGTAAGACCTTATTTTTACAAGAGAGATACCATGGCTCGAGAAAGAGCCCCAACTCTGAAGTTGGGCTAAAACAAAAATAAAACAAAATACCAGTTCAATGCTTGGCACAGAACAGGTGCTCGACAAATGTCATTCTTATTTACTATTGTTATTTGCAGTGGTTCCGCCATAACCCGTGTCCCTCAGCAAACCTGGACTCAGATCTGAAACAAATCCAATCTGAGGGCACTGCCTCTCCCGGAAGGTTTTTTCACCCCTGCAGAGCCCACCTTTCAGCTTTGGATATACGGATTCTTTGTGGCTAGACTGACATTTTGACACAGAAGCTTAGGTCCTTTTGCTCTCCTCCCCCAACCCGCCTGAGCAGACAGCTTGCTTTGAATTTTGGCTTTTGAGAATGGGTAGGACAGAAGCCTGCAAGCCTTTCCGTCTTCTGCACTCAGAGTCGAAGTCTCAGGAAACCGAGGGAGGTTTGCAGAGGGGGAAAAAGAAGGGGTTAGCGAGACATGCGGTGTCTTGGCCAGAAAGGGGTGGAGGGTCCAGAGGCTGTCACAGACCCTTCGCCTCCCCCAGTCAGCAAAGCAGGAGGAGGTTCCCCCAAGATGTGGGGAATGGGGAGGGTGAGGTCAGTGAGCTCCGCCAACCTCATAGGATGGGGGCTTGAAATAAAAGTTTGAAAATGTTTTCATGGGGACGTCTTCTTGGTGGCTCAGTCGGTTAAGCATCTGACGTCGGCTCAGGTCATGATCTCACAGTTCTTGAGTTCAAGCCCTGAGTCAGGCTCTGTGCTGACAGCTCAGAGCCTGGAGCCTGCTTCAGATTCTGTCTCTCCCTCTCTCTCTGTGCTCCTCCCCTGCTCATGCTCATGCTCTGTCTCTCTCTCTCTCAAAAATAAACATTTACAATTTTTTAATGGAAAAAAAAAAAAGAAGAAAATGTTTTTGTAAAGCAGGGTTTCAGGCATACCCAAGTGTGTAAACCAAAACCCACACACTCACTCTATACATCAGGTGTTGGATGTACCTCTGTGAAAAAATCAGCCATGCTCCCTACCTTTGGGCTGTTTATAGTCAACAGACAAGCAACACATAAGTGTATTACAAAACATGGCAAGTGCCAGTTACAGAGACCACTGAGGTGGCACAGCTAAGGATACGCTCTGGAGAGAGGGGACGATTGAGCAAAGGCCATGAAGGGTATGGGGGGAAGCAGGGCAAATGAGAGCATTCCAGGCAGAAGGAAGAGCTTGGGGAAGCCCGGGTGGCAGGAAAGAAAAGGCATACGGGGCGCCTGGGTGGCGCAGTCGGTTAAGCGTCCGACTTCAGCCAGGTCACGATCTCGCGGTCCGTGAGTTCGAGCCCCGCGTCAGGCTCTGGGCTGATGGCTCGGAGCCTGGAGCCTGTTTCCGATTCTGTGTCTCCCTCTCTCTCTGCCCCTCCCCCGTTCATGCTCTGTCTCTCTCTGTCCCCAAAATAAATAAAAAAAACGTTGAAAAAAAAAAATTAAAAAAAAAAAAAAAGAAAAGGCATGGATATTTGGGTGTGGAGGGTCTGGATGGTGTTCTTCTGGCAGGACGTGGTATCCCTGGAGCCTGGAGCCACCAGGAGACGGATTTAAAACGACTGAGGGTGGGGGCACCAGGCTGGCTGAGTCGGTAAAGCATACAATTCTCGATCTCAGAGTTGTGGGTTTGAGCCTCACGTTGGGTGCAGAGATTACTTTAAAAAAATAAGATCTGGGGCGCCTGCGTGGCTCAGTTGGTTGAGCGTCTGACTTCAGCTCAGGTCATGATCTCACAGTCCGTGGGTTCGAGGCCCGCGTTGGGCTCTGTGCTGACAGCTCAGAGCCTGGAGCCTGTTTCAGATTCTGTGTCTCCCTCTTTCTCTGACCCTCCCCTGTTCATGCTCTCTCTCTGTCTCAAAAATAAATAAATGTTAAAAAAATTAAAAAAAAATAAGATCTTTTTCAAAAATAATAATACAGTGACTGAGGGTGAGCCAGCGTGGACAGTCTAGAAGTCTAGAAGACAGCCTAGTCTAGAAGTCTAGAAGGTCTAAGAGGCAAGAAATACCATTTAGGAAAAAGAGGGGTCCTGTCTGGGATCTGGCATCCCCTTGGTGAGAATCTTAACCTTCCTTGCCCTGAGCCTCCGTTTCCTCACCTGTAAAACAGAGATCATGCTTTTCCCTCAGGGCTGTACTGAGGGCAATGGCGTCACTGAGATGATCAGTGCAAAGACCAGCGCAAAGCAGGTGCTCCAAAATGGAGGTTATACTTCCCCGTTGTAGTCTTACCCACCCTTCGTGCGCCGGCTCCGAGGCGCCGTGTCCCACTCGCTCGCCGGACTGGAAGCTCCTTGAGAGCAGGAGCACGTCTGACTCGTCTTTATTCTCCACCCTCCCATCTTCTCTCCAGAGAGCCTGGCCCATTTTAAGAGCTCAATAAATGTCGTGGAATTGAAGACAAGCGCGCGAGTAATTATAGTAACTAATAAACTGAGGAATGTTTTTGCGGAGGACAGAGAAGTCCCCGCGTCCAAGACGATCAAATGACAGAGGACGGGCCAAGAAAAAAACATGCCATGGCCTGCTCGCATCCCCAGCAGTGTCCGAGCTCCCCTCCGAAGCACCCTGGGGAAACAGCCACTCGTGAACAAGCGGGCGGTCAAGATGTAGGTTTCTTCTGATTACAAAGGGCATTTCTAGGCAACAAAGCGGGCTGTGATAACTCACAGGCAGTTTGTTTAAACCAGCATTTATTTACTGCTTTCTGGCTCACACAGCACTTCCACATGCATTACTGCACTCCACGATTTGGTGAACTGGCAAGTTATGGATGAGTCTCATCCTCGCTGTAGATCGAGGTGCCACAGATCGGTAAGGACAAGTGACCTGCCCGTGGTGGAATAGTCAGCCACAAAACTAAGGCATAAGCCTGGACCTTCTGGATCGAATCCACCGTGCCTTTCCCTGGATGACCATCACCTCACACGCACTCGTGAGTACACAGATGCAAAATACTGCACGCACCTGCAGACAGGCAACGCGCAGCCCAGCACTGTGGCTGAACTTCCAACCACGCCTAAGCGATCCGGGGAGGGTCTTCTCAGAAGCCAACGTGGCATCCTGGCAAAGGGGGAGGGATGTGACTCTTCATTCCACGTGAAGTGACCCATCAGCAAGGGTGGACCCTGTCTCATTGAGAAAGAAAGAAAGAGTCTTCGAGGTGACCTACTCCCCACCTTCCAAAGTCTCAGGAGTCATCTATACCACTCAGTTTAGGGGGCACCTGGCTGGCTCAGTCAGTGGAACGTGAGACTCTTGATCTCAGGGTGTGAGTTCAAGCCCCATGTTGGGAATGGAGTTTACTTAAAAAGTAAATAAAATAAAATTTTAAAAATAATAAAAAAAATAAAAATAAATGAAAACTTTTAAGTTTTGGCCACTGACCGCCTAGGGCCTCATCTAAGTTTTTAAATATTACTTTTGAGGGCGCTTGGGAGGCTCAGTGGGTTGAGCATCCAATTTTGGCTCAAGTCATGATCTCGCAGTTTGTGGGTTCGAGCCCCATGTTGGGCTCTGTGCTGACAGCTCAGAGCCTGAAGTCTGCTTCAGACTCTGTGTCTCCCTCTCTCTCTGCCCCTTCCCCGCTCATGCTCTGTCTCTCTCTCTCTCTCTCTCTCTAAAAAATAAACATTTTTAAAAAATCAATAAATAAAATAAATATTACTTTTGAATCATACCTTTAGGGGAGTTAAAAATATTTTTAAAATAAAAAGAGCCTCAATACCATCCCTGACCCCCTCTGCCTTGTTCTCATCTTCATCCCCGTCACAACTTGTCCCTCTGGAATTCACTTACACAAACAGAAGTAAATATGAATATATACATTTCATCTCATCCTACCTTATTTCTACAGAAAATGTGGCATAGTGCTGTTAGTGACGTTTTTAGGGAGTGACTCCTTTCTCTCTACTGCTTCAGGCCTGCACTGCCAGCAAGCCCAAGGCCAGACAGATGATCAATGAGCACTTGTTAGAGGGGAAAGGCCAGACTGGATGGACAGGTCAATCCCTGGGGCCACTCCAGGGCGTGAGAGGCCAGTGCTTGCTGACGGCCATCTGTGCACAAGCATCAGTAGCAAAGCAGGTCCCATCCGCTCAGAGGGCAGCAGAGTGTCAGAAGCAGGTGCATCCTGGCACCTGGTGAGGCGTGGCGCTAAAGGCCAGATGCTTCCGAGAGTGGTAATGGTAATGGCCTCACCATCGTCCACTTCTTCGGTGGCTGATACCAGCACCTGTCTTCTGGGTCACCAAAGAAAGAGCAACCACAGGACAAAGGGCGCAGAGGACTCCACTGACTTGTTAAAGAAGACAAAGAAGCCCGTAGAGATTTTAGGCACAAAGAAATGGAAGAAGTTCCTCGTGAACTACACCAGCCTCACACCGCTTTGCAAATCACACTACGATGACTAAACATTAGTCTGCCCCATAGGGACCATCTGACGGGACTTCTGGAGAAGTCCTTATAAATGGGCCCGACCTTTCTGAACCGTAGCTCTGGGCCAGCGGCTGGGGAAGGTCTCTCTTGGGGCCAATACCGGCTTGTTCGCAGATGGTGCAAAAGTGCTGATGGGGAAGGGGGTGTGCACACCACCAAGAAAGTGGACTAATCTTTTTGGGAAGTTTTAATTTGCTTCAATTAAAAATTCAGGCCAGCTCTGAGCCAACAGAAGTAGGTGAACTTATTTTCTGAACCTCTGCACAGTCCTTTCGCAGGCCTGTCACCGAGGGACCTCCACCCCAGCCAGCATTTCCCGACTGGTCAGTTCCAAGATTCACACCGCTTCCTCTCCACTCTCCAGCTAGACCAGACCAGGATCCGGCTGGGGAAGCAGGAGACAGAAACCATCTGGCTCTGAGGTGCAGAAGAAACCCCCTCTCTGGGGCCTCGGCTCAGGTCTGCCAGGTCTTGGTCATTTCTATTATACTGATGGCTCTTTTCTTACGCGAATTGGCTCTACATCTCATGATCAAAGGGTGTAGGAAACACCTGGGAAAATGAGCTGCTTTAAACGACGTACGGACCGTAGTAAGGGCTCACTAAGCCATAGCTGTTAGGTTATTACCTCCCTCATTATTTTGAGGTGTGCCTCTATAAATCCTCAAGGGAGCGTTACATACTGGCACCACCAGCCCCTCTCAGCAGTCCTGACCCAGAGAAGGTAGGTGATTTCCTGGAGGTAGTTTATGCACTGCTGGAGAAGCCCTCCTGCCCTGACGTGTGCTCTAATGGGCTCTGCGGTAGGACCTGTGTCCTATTAACCAATCAAGTGAAGGAATAAATAAACTCATCCTTTCAGTGTACTTAGGAATAAATATGCTTCAGGACAGGAACAATGCTGACCCACATGAGGGTCAGAAAAGGCAGAATTAAGGAGGGGGTCTTAACCAGGATCAAAGGCTTCTCCCTCCCAGGGCCCCACAGTTCCTTCACCCCCTCAGAACTCAGGGGCTTCTCGGGGTGCCTGGGTGGCTCGGTTGAGCGTCCAACTCTTGATTTGAGCTCAGGTCATGGTCCCGGGGTCACAGGATAGAGCCCTGCGTCAGACTCCAGGGCTGAGCACGGAGCCTGCTTGAGATTCTCGCCTCAATCTCTCTCTCTCCCTGTGCCCTTCCCCCACACTCATGCTCTTGCTGTCTTTAAAATAGACGGAAAAAAAATTAAAAAAAAAAAAGAATCTAGGGGCTTCTCTCTTATACTTTTGCTCTCTCGTGAGCAGGGTTTGAGGCTGAGTGACAGGCCTCCAGTGGTATTGATTATTTCCCATACGACTCCACCCTCTGGAGCCCCAGGGTTTGCAGAGGCTGGCTGGGTCAAGGGTAGAACTGGGGCACAGTCTTCTCTAGCCTATAGCACACCCCAACCCCAGGCCCCACCTTGGACTCCCCCAAAGCAGCTTTACAGTGATGCCTGACCCAGTTTCCAGAGCACATCCCTCCCCCATGAAACCTAAGTCGAAGGCCTTCTAGTGGAGAGGAGTAACCCCTAGACCACTAACAAAGAAACCATACACCCCTGCTCTCTAGGTCCACACCTTCCACACCCTTCTATGTTGACTTTTCCAATTGTAACAGATGAAAATTCCAGAATACATGGCAGTCTTCCAAATTCAGGTATGCAAAAATGTGGTTTTCTTGACAACTCAACCCTATCCTTGTAACGAGCCCCCATTTCCGACCAACAGAGAAGTTAATCTGTTAACATTCAAGTCAAGTCAGCCTCATCAGTGATTTAAATTCAAGCGACTCAAATTTAACTTGGTCATATCCCCATCCGGGGGCTGGACCTACACCACCCTCCGGCCGTACTGCTGCAAGGACCCGGCCAAGCTCTCTAGCATGCTTTCCATGCACTTCCCCGCACTTCCGGGAACCCACAGGATCCTCTGGGCCCCCTCCCCTTTCCATTTGAGAGAAATCTGGGCAACTGTCACCAGCCCTATCCTGCTACCTCCTTCCAAAAGGCCAGCTCTGTGTGTCCTCATGGCACAGGGAACATCTGACTGGTCACTGTCTTCCCTAGTTCCAAACACGGAGCTAGGCACAGGGCCCCTAGCAGTACAGGGCATCGTTCCTTCACTGCTCCTAATGCCCTTCTGTAAACACTTTCCCCTCTCTCCCCTGCAGAGCTCTTCGTCCCTTTATGGTCGCTCTCAAATCTCTTCTTACTGCTTAGCCCTTTGACTTAAAACCTAAGGATCGTCATCTCTGTTCTCTACAGTTCTGCTAGAAGGGGTGAAAATCACCCATGAATTAATACTTCACCTAACATCTCGCTACACCCTGGAGGAAAGAGAAACTTCAGATACACTCCATCTGGCTCACCTGTCCTGCACGAATCTAGGATTATGCAGGGCAGGGTGGGCAGTGGTCCCTCTCTGTGAACTGTGAGTGGGGCCGGGCACAGAGGCCCATCCATGGCAGGGAATGGGAGGCAGTGAGGCTCTGTGGTTTGCTGACTAACCAGGCTTTGAAGTCCCACGAGTCCGGACTCATCAGGTCTCCGCCCTTTACTGATAGGACGTTGAAGAAGTCATTTAGCTCCTGTAAGCCTATTTCCTTCAACAAGATGCCACCCACTTCAAGACTCCTGTGAGGAGGTACCATCCCTAAGCACTTGGCTCAGGGCCTGGCATATAAATGCTCCATAGATGAGAGCCACCCCAAAACCACACAACAGACTCAGCTGGAGCCCAGCTTCTGGGTTTAAGGGAAGCTTCACTTAAGCCCTCAACACTCCTTCCCCAAGCTCTCCTCCCAGGGCCTCTGTGCACAAACATGTGGGTGCCACTCCTCCCGCTGTGCGCATTCCTGGGTGCAAAAATCAGGTCCCAAGTCAGGCTGGTTCAAGTCAGGGTGCGGATTTACACAATTAAGACCCTTTCTCTGGCTTGTTACTTGCTTCAAATTAGCTTAAGCCAAAAGAGAGACAAAGAGAAGAAAAAAGGAGGGGATTTCCTTTAGTTCACATAACCCAAAGTTCCAGGGGCACCTGCTTCCAGGCATGACTGGACCCGGGAACTCCAAAGACACCACCAGGACTTGGTCCTGCCCGCCCCGTCTCTCGGCCCTGTCCTGTCTCTGCGCAGTTCCACTCTCAGGAAAGCTCTCCCCTCACAGCGAGCAGCTCCAGGCTTCCTCTCAGCACCCCTCACCGGGGAAACGTACCTCTTTCCTGGGCGTTCCGGCAACCAGACCAAGTCACATGAGCATCCCTGAACTGATCGCTGTGGCTACAGAGACAGAGGTGAAGGAGCAGGGTCAACCCAGCCAGGCCACCAGGCTGAGCGAGGAAGTGCTCAGAGAAGAGGTAGGAGCGGCAACCCACAGAATGCCAACCACTCCCTCTGCAGCCCAACTCCACACACCCTCGCCCCAGACACCGTCTCATATCGGGCACCTCCTGCCAATGACCTGAGAGCTTCATTAGTTCCCAACAGTAATCCGA
This sequence comes from Panthera uncia, assembly GCF_023721935.1. NCBI lineage: Eukaryota > Metazoa > Chordata > Mammalia > Carnivora > Felidae > Panthera > Panthera uncia. The sequence continues at coordinate 18,093,804 of NW_026057584.1, forward strand.
GACAGTGAGAATCGAACTGGCCCGACTGTTCGTTAGGCAGTGATTTCCACATCAGGCCCCGTAACAGGCACTACTGGCTGAGGACTGGGGCCCATGAGTCAGGGGTCCTACTTGCTCCCATCAGCCAGGGCAGAGTGGGGTTGGAGATGGGGTCTCACAGAAAAAGCAAGGCTGCTTGCGCTGTCCACTGAGGGAGAGCTATGGGTGGGGTAGTTTCTGTTAGAAGAGAGAAAGGAGCGACAGGCTGCATGAATGACACATGTCAATACCTCCAAGGCCTCTGGAATGGAAACAATTTATTGATACCTGAGACACTGTGCAGGAGACACGTTCCTACTGACCACTTAGCTTGACCCCTTGGGCCAGACCAGGCCAGGCAACTTCTCTCACCCTTCCCTTGGGTGAGATGACCCTTTCCTGGGTCATTCTGGGGCCTCACTGAGCATCCAAAGGCTGGAGAAGTCCACAGCCAGAGTCTGGAGAGACAGTCTGCAGCCGTGGCTCCTAAGGCCAAAGCGGGGTCGGCAAGGAAGCCTCACCGGTCAAGATCTAGAGCCTCCTGGGTCACAGTCCGGAGTCCGATGGAAAACAACTCCTCCCAGGGCTCCCGGATCCAGGCCAACAGGGCCGTCAGCTGCTCAGGACACACAACCCGAAGTGCCCAAAAACTCTCCAGCCGGGACACCTGGCAGACAAAGTAGCGGTGAGGTGAGGCTCACAGAGGACCCACCGCCCCTCGACTCAAAGACGTCTTTCCTTCCCCAAGCCTGTGTCACTCCCTGTAGGAGACCCTGACTTTGAGCTTTTTAAACAGAACACAATCAACACTTACTGGAGGCCCCCCAGAAGGCTTTCACATTTACTATCTTGTTCTTTTAATCCACCGTTTTTCAGAATAGAAGTTCTGGAGTCAATTCCAAGGAATTGGCTGGAGTTCAATTTCTGCATCTACCACTTGTGACCCAGGCAAGTAAGTTAATGTCCCCAAGCCTCAGTTTCTCCATCTGTAATAGGCCTAATGAGAGTACTCCTCCCACAGAGGCTGTGAAAACCAGATGGCTGGCACTGGGGCCCAATCGAACACGAACTCCAAGCAGCAGCCGGTGCATCATGAAAGGCTTCCCAGGCAACACAAAGCCAGGCTCCAGGTCCATGGGGTTTCCGTGGCTGTCTCCCCCGCCTCTACCTGCTGCTGATCCAGACACCCAGCGAGCCTCCCAGTTCCTTGCACCCCACTTCTCCATGCTCCCTCCAGCATGACTGCCCATCACATCCACACTGCCTCCAATGCCCAGCCCTCCTAGACTCATTTCCCACACTGCCCACCACCCCCGTCCTCATCTCTCTCTCTCTCTCTCTTTCTCTCACACGCGCGCGCGCGCGCACACACACACACACACACACACACACACACACACACACACACACACCTCGTCATAGAAGACCAGTCGCAGGTCCCCCGGGGCCGTGCGATACAGCAGCACCGAGCTCAGGCTGCTGAGTGGCCACTGCTCCCTGACATGCACAGAAGGGCCCAGCCCCAAGGGCAGGAACTTCTCAGAAGCTTCACCAGATGGTGCTGGAAGAGGAGGCTCTGCCTGGGACCCTGCAACGTCCTCCTCTAACAGGTACAGGGTGGACAGAGTCATCAACAGGGACACAGGGCAGGTTGCAGGGCCTAGAGGGAAAGAGACAGGGCGAGGCCCAGGGTGGAAAGCCGCAGAGGAGCCCAGATCCCTGGGGCAGCATCCCAGTGTGCTTGAGAGGAGTGAACCACACCCTGCTGAGGTGGTCAGAGGGCAGCCTGTGCCCCTGGAGGCCAGGGCCCTCCCTTCTCCAAACTCCAGGCATCTCTAGCTTCCAAAACCTGAGGCCCAAGACAAAGGGAACCTGCCCCACCACCCACCCCACTCAGAAAGAAAGATCCACTCGCCTCCTCTGACAGGATGAGGTGGAGCAGACCCAGCCAATAGGCTCCACTTCATAGAAAGCCCATACCCGGAAGCAAAGGTCTCTGAGCAACTGAGGACCCAGGAAACCTCCTGGCCCCCCTCAGAGAGGCCGGGAAGACTGAGGCTGTCATTTGGGTGTGCCTGTGAGTGAGAGGAAGTCTGGATTCCAGGAGCTGAAAATTGCTACCACGGCATGAGAGGTATGGGGGGGGGGGGGGGGGGAGGTGCGCGTAGCCTGCGTAGCCAGCGGCCTGGACAAGATGAGGTACCGAAGCCTTACCTTCGACCAGGAACACCCGAAGGTAGAAGAACAGGGGAGGCTCCGAGGAAGAGCCCCTCTCCAGCAAAGGCCTGGGGAGAAGGTGTGGTCAGCGAGGGGGGCAGAAAATACTGAGAGGGGCAGGGAGGAGGGACCAGAGCTGGGTCAGGGGGGTGCAGGCATGAGGGCAGGTGGCAGGCCCAGGTGCTCAGGGCCTAACCGCAGCCGGAGCTGGTGGAGAGGGCCTGTGCTCCAAGAGCGGCCGCATGGGCCACCGAGCCCGGCCTCGGTCTCCTATCCACTCACCAGAGGCGGTGCTCCGGGGTTACCTCCTCCTCTGTGGCGCTGACACTGCTCCTCCAGGCAGGAGGCAGAGCCTGCAAGACATCTGGACCGAGCCGGCCAGGGACAGGGAACCTCAGCGACCCCACCTCTTCCACCCCACCCTCTCCGCCTCTCAACACCTTCCGTTCTCACGATCTCTAGATTTCAGAAACCTCTACAAGGGACGAGTCCCAGTACCCATCTGTCTCCACTGCGGCTGCCAGACACGGGCAGCCCCCACCTGCCCTCCCTGCACCTCCCTTCCCCCTCTCCCCCCCTCTCACCGGTGAGCTCGTCTAGGAAGGCCCGGCAATGTCTGGCATCGCGGGGCAGCAGGACACAGCTGCCTGTCCCGGCAGCCCACTCCAGCCGCAGACTCTGTCCTGCCAGCCCCAGTTCGAGGCCACTCAGGTCGTGCAGGGGGACGGCCAGGGTTGGCTGTAGCCAGCTAGCCGGAGGCCCGCTGAGGAGAGGCAGGGCCAAAGCGGTGGCGAAGAGTGAGTGGCGTGAGACCCAAGGGGGCCCCGCCCTGACCCTGGTGGCCCCGCTCGCTCACCTTATCTCCCCTGTCACTTTTAACACGTAAAGCCTGTGGTCAGACACCACCACAAGACACACAAACTCCCCAGGGTGGCCTGCCAACACGACGGGCACCTGAGGAGCAGGGAAAATTAATGAGAAGCAAGGGAGGACCAGGGAGGAGGCTGCCAGGCTGAGAACAGGTTCGCTGTGCTCAACCCTCCCCCCGGTGCTCACGCACCCTGGCCCCACCCCCCTGCACCCTGACCCTCAGCTGGGCTCAGCGGGTTTCCCTGCCTGGCACCGTGCCCCCTCTGGCCCACCCTCCACACCCCGCCGGACCGTCCTAAAGCAAACTAGACTGCCACTCCCCTGCCTCAGGGCTCCTGCGGCCCTTGGGATCGGGTCCAATCCCCTTGGCGGGCACTTGAGGCTGCCCCTCAACTGACCCCTGCCTCCCTCTTCAGACTCCTCTCAGGACACCCGCCCCCTCCCGCCCCCTCCTCCTGCTGCCCCGACAGCAGTCTTCCCCACGCACTAGCTCCTCTCTCAGGCCCCCACCTACGTGCTGCTTCCTCCCCCCAGATCCTCACCTCCTACTCTGTAACTCCTTTTTCAAGACCCGGATTACACCTCAGATCGGCTCCCCAAAGAGAGGCTCCCTCACTTAGCCGGATCCCAGCCCTTTCCAGACCATCAGGTTTCTCACACCACAACGTAAGACGGCTGGCGACACCGATTCACCCTAGACCCTTAGTGTCCTGCACATGCTAGATGCTCACAGAGGAACCAGTGACATCGTAGATCTACAACAGCAACGGGAGGTCCCCCTCAGGCGCCAGGTGCTGTGCTAGGCAGCTGTGACGCGGGCCCTCACTGATGCCACCACGCTCTGTAAGGCAGGCCCTGCTACCCCCGTTGCAGAGCGGTAACAACTGAGACTCCGATACCACAGCCACGCTGCACGTGACCGCTGGAGTTGAAACCGGGAACCGGACCCGGTGCTTCCAGAACCACTGCCCTGACACGATCTGCTGCGCTGGCAGCGAGTGGACACTCTGGTCAGTGAGAGGCGCGGGGCAGTGCCGGGCTGGCGCAGACCTTGGTGCAGCACTGGAACTCCTCCTGGGCATCGGTGAACACCTCAACATCCAGGAAGAGCCGGAGTCGGTGGTCCACGGAGCGGAGGCCGTGGCGCTCAGGGGCTGGGGGCAGCAGTGGGCCGTCAGCCTTGACTGCCACAGCGCCGTCCCGGCTCCCCGGCAGCACCTCCTGCCTCCCGCAAACACCACCCCTGTCTCGTTTCACCTCTACTCACGGGGACTGAGGCTCCAACTGTGGTGATCTCGGGAGACTGGTGCCTGAGATGGGGCCGGGTCGGCCCTGTCGCTGTGGTCACTGTGGTCAGAAGGGTCACAGACAGTGCTGGTGGACTGCAAGGGAGCTGGCGATTGCTCTCCCTCCCTGTGCTCCCTGTTGGTGGTCCCCAGGGACAGAGCCAGGAGAACCACATGATCGCTACCACAGTTTGGACATACAGCAGGAGATTCTGGAAGGAAGGATGGGCACAGTCCCTGTGAACCATCCCCCCCGCCCCACAGTGTCACAATCCCCTACCACACTCATAATGTTCCCCACCCCCTCTTGGACTCCCCCTGGCCGATATCTCCAGCTTCATACACTCCTACCATTCCCAACGCCCCTCTCCCCACTCCCTCTACAGGCCTGTTAACCACCCTCCATCCCGGTGAGGGAGCAGCAAACCCAGACCCATGGCCTGCAACCTCCTCAAAATGGACCCCACCTTCTGATTTGAGGCCTTCTCAGAGAGGACCAAACTCAGCCAGGTCCTGCTCTGGTCCCCTCCCACAGCCTCAGGCTGGTCATGTGCTCTGATGCTCCACCAGCCACGTCTGAAAGCTCCAAATCAACAGATCAGGAAGGCAGGGTGCCAGGTATGGGTCCAATTCCAGACTCTGTCACTTAACGGCTGTCATCTAGGCAATTATGACAAGTCACCTAAGCTCCCTGAGCCCGGTTCCTCTTCGGGAGGGCGATGACAGTGCCTATCTCACAGAGTTGTCGGGATGGGTGAACGGACCAGGTAAAGAACCCAGGTCAGGGATCGGCAGCAAGAGAAAAAACATTCCTTGAGCAGCTATAGCGTGCTGGGCATACGCTAGAACTTTTGACGACAGAATCAAAACTCTCCCGACCCCATTTTGCAAATGAGGAAAGCAACGATCTAATAACTGAATGTGCCTGGACTGAGACCGTGGAGCTGAGGCTAGCGGTGGTAGCTACCATTTACGGGGACCTATGCTTTGTGCAAGACACTGTGCCTGGCGTCTTTCTGTCACATTTAAATCTCCTAACAGTACAGAGGACAAGTTCACTCCCTTCTTTGTTTAGATGAGGTAACCAAGGCTCAAATAAAAAGAAGACGTAACACACAGGAACGTTCAATAATAATGACCCACTGAAGGGACCCCAGGGGCCACGTGACCCTGTGGAGCACAGAAAGGTCTTAGAGGGGATGGGGCTCTTTCCACTGTATACATTGTACTTCTGGGCCTCTGGGGAGGGAGGTTTAGAGAGGGGGGTGGAAAGGGGTCTATTTTCTCAATAAACTTTAAACCTCTGCTCTACCCGCTGCCAAGAAGAAAAAAGTGGCTACTAAAAGTCATACGTTTCAACACAGACGTTATCAAGAATATTTCTTTCTTCTTTAATGTCTTCAAAGACATAGCTTTTTGACTGATCTACAGTGGAAAAAATCTCTCCCTTTAAAGAACACAGTGTGAAAAGATGCCATGAGGCACCACTCGATATGAAGTAGCTTCCAAGGTCAGTCCTTCCAAGGAAGGACAATCTCAGCCAACTCCCACAGCATCTTACTCAACAGCCAAACACACTCAGAGGACAGCACTACACCCAATACTGCAGTGAGAACTCAGGAGCTTTTATGCAGTTTCTAAATATTAGCCAGAAAAAGTGGAAAGAGGCTTCAAGTTATGAAAAAATAATGAGTACGTTTAAATAGTTTCAGAGATTGTATTTCCTGACTTTCAAAAAGAAAGAATATAATTTCTCTTTTTGCTCCTTTTCTTTCTTCCTTTCTTTTTCTTTTCTTTTTTTTTTTTTTTTTTTATAAATGTATCAGACAGATGAGTCTATTTTTCTCCAGGCAGAAAAGCTGGTCCCAATTCCTTCCCTTCCCTGGGGTTCCCCCTCCACACTCCCTCCCTCAAAGCCACTGTCTCTGAAATGGTGGGAGAGGTGTGGGCAGGAAGGCCAAGGGCAGGGCCCGTACCTGTCTCTTGGAACAGAGGCCTCCAGCCTTCCTCACTGTCTAATCCCAACCTGGGCTCCTCTGGCTTGAACTCATGGCCACAACGTAGACACTGGAGTCTGCCCCTCAGCGGGTCTCTTGCTTCCCCAAGCTGACACTGAGCCGTGGTGGCTGCTTGGGTCAACACGGCAAGCAGCTCCTGATACAGGGTTGGCCAGAAGCAGCTGTGAGCAATGGACCCTGGCCCTTGACCTCCCAATCCTTCCCCAGCCTCCTGGGCCTCACTCCGGGCCCCATTACCTGGATAGCTGCATGGGCATCGGGCTCCAGCACCACATATCGACGCAGCTGCCGGTCAGGGCAAATATAGGAGAAACGCAGAACAAGGACAGGGGCCCTGGGGAGCGGATCTGAGCCCTGCACACAAAGAGGGGGACTGGGTAGAAAAGAGTAGAGAAGGGGCGCCTGGGTGGCTCAGTCGGTTAAGCGTCCGACTTTGGCTTAGGTCATGATTTCATGGTTTGTGGGTTCGAGCCCTACAGCAGGTTCTGTGCTGACAGCTCAGAGCCTGGAGCCTGCTTCAGGTTCCATGTCTCCCTCTCTCTGCCCCTCCCCCAGTCACACTGTGTCTCTGTCTCTTTCAAAAACAAATAATAAAAACGTTAAAAAAGAAAGAAAGAAAGAAAGAAAGAAAGAAAGAAAGAAAGAAAGAAAAGAAGAAAAGAAAAGAAAAGAAAAGAAAGAAAAAGAAAGAAAAGAAAAGAAAAGAAAAGAAAAAGGAAGAGAGAGTAGAGAGTGGACCAGAGGGATTCCGGTTATACTGACAGCATGGCAGACAACAGTAGCTCTGGATGTCATGAAAATGCTCCTGCTGCATCCACACTCCAGCTCAGCAGCCCAGCCTCCCAGGCTGCCTGGGGCCATGCCTTTGCCCCCGCAGCTTCCCTCTTCTGCTCCAAGAGCCAACGAGCGACTGTGGGAAACTCGCAGTCCCGGTGCTTGGCACCCAACAGCCATGCTGTCCGAGTCGGCTCCTGCAAAAAGCCCAGCCCCTCTTCCAGGACCCCTAACACCACCGCTCACCTCGAGCACCGCTTCTCTCCCGGTCCGAGGCTCGGGCTCCACCTCAGCCGCCTCTAGACTCTGGAGCTCCAGCCGTGCCAGGGTCCGGGCCGCTTGGAGTTCCACCTCAAACAGGTGGCCAGAAGTGACCCGGAGAAAGCATTCCCTGCCCCGCATGCCCTCAGGCCCCTCCAGGGGACACACCAACATGGGGCGACACAGTTCCGCTGAGGAGAGATCAGGGGAGCAGCCCCATAAGAAGAGAGAGGTATCCCTGACTCTGCCCTCCCAAGGGGTGGCCTTCCATCCAAGAGGGGTAAGCCAGGGGCGCCTGGATGGCTCAGTCGGTTGAGCGTCCGACTTTGGCTCAGGTCATGGTCTCACAGTCCGTGGGTTCGAGCCCCACATTGGGCTCTGTGCTGACAGCTTGGAGCCTGGAGCCTGCTTCCGATTCTGGGTCTCCCTCTCTCTCTGCCCCGCTCCCATTCGCCCTCTGTTTCTCTCTCAAAAATAAACATGAAGAAAGACTGCAGGGGTGAGCTATCCCCAGTCTGGGTTTTCCTAACTCTCCCAGATACGCCACCAGCACCGGGCCCCGTCTCCCTGACGGGCACTGAACGCTCACAACTCACCCTCCACTTCATTCTGCTCCTGCTCCTCCTCGTCTTCCTCCTTTCCTTCTTCCTCCTTCACCAGCTCCTCCACCACCTCTTCTTCCCGGGGCTCCGGCCGTAGCCTGACCTCCTCTGCCATTTCCTGCTGTGATTCCTTCTCTGGGCAGGGAGGCCCAGGCACGGACCCTGGGCTCAGGGTGTCTGGGCACAGAGTGCTGAGGGCAGGGGTCTGGGAGGCAGCCAGAACCGGGGTCCCAGAGGTCTCCAGGTGATTCCTATACTGTAGCCAGTCACAGCCAAACCGTTCCCGGAAGCTGTTCATGAGTTCAAGTTCCCGATGCTGCTGCACAAACTGCCCTGGGCCAGTGGGGAGAGCACCACTGAGCAAGCCCACGCCCCCACCACAACCCGCGCCGAGCCCGACCTCTTCTGCAACTCTTCCTCACAGTGAAGTAAACGGGTGTGTAATGTTAATAGGGGCTGGGCATCAGGGGGAAACTAAAGGCTTCCCCTCAGCAGCGTGTCCTGAAGCGTGTTCTGTAGAACACCTGTGGTCGTGTGCAATTCGGAACCACACAACATCCACTGTTTGGGAGATTCGAGATACAAGGGGGCACCCTGGAGGTCCTGAGACGTCCTAGAAGAAGGACGTCTATTTGACTTTGGTTAGCCCAGAAGTTCCCACGGAATCTAGTCATCAAGTGACCTTTCGACAGCCTACAAAATTCACGTTCCTTGAAAAACACCTTGGAAAATGCTGCCCAGGAGTGGTCTCTTCTCCTTTCCCTAAATTAGAAAGAAAGAGGAAAGCCTACGAGGCCCTCTATAATGCTGTGCTCCACCACAGACAGAATCGTTCTACCGAGAAGACTGGGACAGGACACTGAAGACAGGACTGGGCAAGGGCAGCTGGGAGCATGGCGGACTTACCAGCCGGGGAGGGGTCCAGAGTACGGGGCTCTGGGTCTGTATCACTGGGTTCTGAGATACTTGCTCGCCTCACACGGACTCGGCTCTGAAGGTGGACAGAGGGCCCATGCTCTATGAAAGCCAGGGATTCCCACCCTGCCATCCACGGCCACCCACCCAACCTACCCAGAAAGCCCCACTCACAACCAAGGACGAGGCCTTACTATTTTCAGCCCATCGATAAACCAGAGCACCCATTAAAGGGACTCAACCCCAGCACAAGGCAGCCTAGGACACCGTTTACCTTAACCTTACGATGTGGGGGCTGGGCCACAACGCCCCCAGAGGAGATGCTGTCGCTCAAGTCAGGGCCACCTGAGGTTTCAACAGTACTCCCTGCTGGCCAGAGCACAGGTGGAGCCATGGAGCTGGAGGATGTGGAGAGCTGGGGTGTGACAACAGGAAGGACAGAAAGGTTGGAGCCAGAGGTACACCTCTGCCCTGCCAGGCTAGCCAGAGGACAGGCCCTACTTTGCAGCTTCCCAGAAAGACCCCTACCCTGGGACCCCTCATGTCCTCCCAAACCAATCCTATTCCCAGAGCTCCCAGCATACTAACCTGAAAGTCAGTCAGTGACAAGACTTTCCCATCGAGAAGGAACTGAGCAAAGACAAAAGAGGAGGGGGTCGTGTTGGTGGTAGAGTTCCTGCCTGCCCACGCAGGGAAACCCTTCAGCCCAGGGACCACTAGGCTCAGCGAGGGGCAACAGCGTAACAAGCAGAGAGTCCGGGGCTATGGCCCCTCACCCAAGGATGGGGTAGAAAGAGGCACAAGGGGGCGAGGGCAGGACCAGGCAAGAAAGGGACAGCAGAGCGGATGTGAGAAGATTACTCACGCCGGCTGCAGCATCCCTGACACGGGGTGACAAGTACTGGGCAGTGACCGCCCGATGCGCAGGGTGGAACCACAAAGGGTTCCCCTCCAGGTAGAGCTGAAGAGCAGGAAGGGGAGACTGAGATGGGCCTCAGGCCTCCCTGAGTGAGGAAGGGCACTCACCAAATCAGCCCAGGAGGGAGGGAGAGGCGCACAGCTGGCTCCCAAGTCCCGGAAACGCTCAAGACTCACCTTGCGGAGCTCAGCCAGTAGCCACAACGGGGACAGCTCCCTGTGTCCTTCTAGCAGGTTGTACGCCACATCCAGGTGCCGCAGGTTCCTCAGCCGCTCCAGGCCTGGGTAGAGATGAGAAGGGAGGAAGGACAGGTGGGTGAGTTCAGGGGGCAGGGTGCTGGGGGACATGCAGCGGAAAGACCAGCCTGGGCATCTCAGACCTACCCGTAGACCCACATGAGGCCCTGGAGGCATGCGGTTCCCGGACCACTCTCGGTCTCACATTGCCCCTAAAACCCTGTGTGCCCCCGCCTACTCTCTGGCCCCCCACTGCCCTCCCCAAACTCCCACTCACCCTGCAGGCTCCGGAGCTCATTGCCTCGCAGTATCAGGGTCCCCAGAGCGGCCCCTGAGGGTCCTATTCTTGGCACCATATGCAGGTGGTTATAGGAGATGTCCAGATGGCAGAGCTCAGACAAGTCCTGAGAGGGGTTGGTGACAAAGATTCTCTCCTTGACCAGACTCTAGCCGGGCTCCTCTGAGCCTTCAAGCAGGCCTCAACCTTGGCCTATAAAGACTGCGTACTCTCAGCACAAATGATTCATCCAGTCCTCCACCCCCCTCCCCGCACCACGTTAACAGACTTGAACAAATACTGGCATAGTTCCTAATAGCTCAAGGTCACATCATTGGGAAGACGACTCCAACCCCCTTCCGTTCCGTCCTAGAGAAACTCCAGGCTGCCAGGAGAATTTAGTTTGTTGCAGCCAATGCCTGAAGATACAGCCCCTGTGTCCCAGCCTCTGTGGGAAGGTAGGAAGTTAACTCTGGCAAGCACTGGTTAGCAAACCCAGACCCAGATGGGTTTCATATGGACCAATGCCCCCTTCCTGCTTTCTGTACATTTCTACTTTCTTGATCTGAGCAAACTAACTGGAGACAATCTGCTCAAGCCCCTGTCTTCCCCGGCCCCATTCCCTCACTCTCCCTTTAAAGGTCCCAGTAATCTCTGCACAAACTGAATTGGAATTCAGTTCACGCTGAAGTTTACTACCAACTAAAATAGTTTTACTGCTGATTACATTCCACGATAGCTTATTACTACTCCAATGGTGCGTTACAGATTAAAGTCTGTTCTCACCACATTAACTAGTGTCTGACTTTGGCTACCCCTGACTATGAGATGCGGGAGAAGGCTCTTCACCATCTTCCCGAAGCCATCTTTTCTGAGCTAGGCATAGGCTGAGCAACATCCCACAACCTTCGCACCCACGGTAATACTACACAAGCAGGTACTCCTATGACTTCTGCTTGATGGGTGAAGAAACTCAGAGGTTAGTTTGTCCCAAATCACACAAGGATTAGGAGCTGAGATTTGAATGCTGGCCTGTCTTATGCTAGAGCCTGAGTTCTCAAACAGTACTGCCTCCAGGATGCAGCCCCACCTGGGGGAAGGCGGGGGACAAGACGAAGGTGGGAGCAAAAGCAGGTCCAGGAGAGAGAATCAGAGCAGAATCAGAGACCCATGTGGTGCCAGCCCCAACCAGCCTGTCCATACTCACCATCAGGAAGCCCTCACAGTCCTGCACTTGATTGTGGCTCAGATTCAGGAAGCGCAGAGCTGACAAGAGACGCTGGGGGGCATGGGAAAAGCAGCAGAGAATCAGACACCTCCACGCAACCAGCTGGCCCTCCTCCCTAAGGGCCTGTCCCTGTCCTTCCCCGAATTCCCTTCCCTCTCAGGCACTCACCAGGGAGCTGTCTAAAGAAGTCAGTGCGTTGTAGCTGAAGTTGGCAGAGAGTAGAGCCAGCCAAGGCAGGGCAGAGCAGAGGTCACCACCGCAGGCTGAGAGGAGCTCCTGAGACAGGGTGCTCCATTACCGCCACTGTCCCCTCCTCCCCAATGCAAGGCCACGCTGTCTCCCAGCCATTCATTCGTTCTTTATATACTAAAGTCGGTCTGCAGAGGCAGACTGAAAGAAAGCCCAGGGCCCTGCCCCCAGGAGTTCATTGTGGGGAGAATGGGGAGACAAACATGGGAATATTGAATACAAGAGGGTAGGTGTGCCCATAAACATATAAACAGATACATAGTGCTCTGGGAGCAGAGCAAAGGGGGCAAGGACACTGTCCAGAGGGAAGCAGGAGGCAGGGAAGGCTGCAAAAAAGAGGGAGTGTCAGAGCTTGGTCCTCTATGTCCCTCAGAACAGGGCATCCTGGCCCAGCCTTCATTCTCCTTACCTCTAATGCCTGGATGCTCCTGCTGCAAATCAGGGTCTCTAGCTGGGAGTAGATGCCACAGAGGCCACGAAGGCAATGGATGGGGACACCTCGGAGCTGCGGTGGAGAAAAGGAGGGCGGGAAGGAGGGAGACAAAACTTCACAAAAGGCAGACGCTTCACCTCACTTTCCCTCCTTTTACAGGGAGGGAAAAGTCGACAAGGCCAACTATGACTCAGGGAACCGTTACACGAGACAGATGTCACACTGCCACAGAGCAATGGGCACACTCAGGCCTGCCCCCCTGCCCCCACCCCCCCCCACCCCCGGCCAAAGAGGCCGTCTCTCTTTTTCCATTCCCAAAAGGTTGTCCCAAGCTGGGTTTTGTGTGCCAGCATCCAACACTCCATACCTCCAGATGCCGAAGGGACTTGAAGGGAAAAATCTTGATGGGCCCTGGGAGGCCAGAACCAGGGACATGTACCAGCTAAAACAAAACAAAACGAAAAAACCACTCATGTCACTGAGGCCAGCACATCTCCCTTTCCTTAACCTCTCCTCCTGGGTATAGCCACCCACAGCTCTCACATCTCCTCGATCTGGGCCCTGCAGACTTCTTGCACCCATGTACCCACCCCCAGCTCTTGGGCCCTGTGTACATCCTACCCAATTCCCACCCCAGGACCTTGAGTGAAAGAGTTTTCTGCAGCACATCGAAGAGGAACTGAAGCTGGAGGATGACAGGGGAGTCGGCGGGATGAGAGGGCAGAGCCACAAAGCCTGTCTGGCCAGGGCCCCATGGTCCCAGGTGCAGCTCAAACACGTGGCTCAGCTGCTGCAGGGTGCCAGTCAACAGGCTCAGAGTGCTACGGCCAGACAGGACCACATCACCTGCAGGGAAAGGGGCGGACAGGAAGGAGAGCATAACAAAAGGGTCTTTCCTGGGGCGCCTGGGTGGCGCAGTCGGTTAAGCGTCCGACTTCAGCCAGGTCACGATCTCGCGGTCCGTGAGTTCGAGCCCCGCGACGATCTCGCGGTCCGTGAGTTCGAGCCCCGCGTCAGGCTCTGGGCTGATGGCTCGGAGCCTGGAGCCTGTTTCCGATTCTGTGTCTCCCTCTCTCTCTGACCCTCTCCCGTTCATGCTCTGTCTCTCTCTGTCCCAAAAATAAATAAAAAACGGTTGAAAAAAAAAAAAAAAAAAAAAAAAAAAAGGGTCTTTCCCTTTATCCTAAGACTCTGCGACCCCAGGATACACGCAGTCCAATCCACACTGTAATCTCCCACTGCCAGGATCATACTATCTCCTCCCCCGCCCAAAAGTCTTCAATGGCTCCCCTCTATCTTCCCAAAAAGTCCTAACTCTTCAGCCTGAAATATGAAATCGTGTCACTACATCCAACCGACTTTTCCAAATTTTCTTTCACCATCTGCTCAAGAGAGTCTGGCCTACTCACGATGCTGGGAATACAGTCAGCGTGGTTCACAGCTTCCTCGTTTTCTGATATTCCCTTCCACTCTGCTCAGCTTGAGACCTACCTCCTCCAGGCAGGCTTCTTTCTCACTGTGTCACACTGCTGTACTTTTAGACCATAATCATTCATTTTACATAAAAGCTGGTAATGTGTCTCATCTTTTTTCTTTTTTTTTAAGTAAACTCTACATCCAACATGGGGCTCAAGCCCATGACCCCAAGATCAAGAGTCACATGCTCCACCGCTGAACCAGCCAGGTGCCCCAGGTGTTGGTTTCATCTTTACTTCTTTTTCTGATTGAAATATAGGCACACTTGCAGAAACTTTCAAACAATCCTAAAATGCACGTCATAAAAAGAATAACCGCTCATTATAGCATTGGTACTATTCTTGATCTCTATGCTAAAACTGCTCTAACGAGACTGTCATCCTTGAGGGCATCTTTTGATCACCTTGGTACCCATCACTGCACCTAAAAAAGTATAGCTATGAGGTAGGCACAGAGAAATTTTTTTTTTTACTTTTTTTTTTTTTAAACCAAGATATAGGGGTGCTAGGTGGCTCAGTTGGTTAAGTGTCCAACTCTTAATTTCACCTCAGGTCATAATCTCACGGTTCGTGAGTTCAAGCCCTGGATCAGGCTCTGCCCTGGCAGCGTGAAGCCTGCTTGGGATTCTGTCTCTCTCTCTCTGTTCCTCCCCTATTTGCACACAAATGCTCTCCCTCTTTCTCTCTCAAAAATAAACAAATATTTTAAATAAAAACAAGGACAGAGTCAAAGGATGTTGCAAAAATCTTACAGACAGGTACTCTATAACCTTCACCCAGTTTCCACCAATGGTTACATTTTATGTAAATGTGGTAAGAGATCAAAGACAGGAAACTGATGATGTATATATGTACATCCGTATAGTTCATCCGTATAGTTCTATGCCACTGTCATTGGTGTGGATTCCTACAACCAACATCACCATGAAAATACAAAACTATTCCATCACCATAAATCTCTCTCTCTAGCTACCTCTTTATAGCAATACATACATATACACACACACACACACACACACACACACACACCATCATGCCTAACCCCTGGAGCACCAGGTCAGATTTGTCTGAACAAACCAGTAAATCCTGTAACCTTACTTGAAAGATGGTCTATGTACTTGACACTAAGGATAGATGCAGACAGGGTTCAAAGACTCTTCCCACCCTCAAAGAGCCCCCCAGTCTACAAGAGATAAAATACATACACAGTTAATAAAACAAGCCAGAAACTGAAACTGCTACAAACAGAGATTCCACAGATACCATCAATGGGAGTACAGAGTGCTAGAAGGCAGCTAACATGAATTGGGTAGTATGTGACAGACAACTTTGTTACCTCATTTAAACTTCTTTAAAATCTCCTAAAGAGAAGCACTACTGACCACCTCTTTCAGATATGAAAATGAGAGCTTAGAAAAGAATATCAACTGAGATTATATAGGTGGTAGGAAGTTGGTACTTCTGTCTGATCTCAAAGCCAAGGCTTGTTGTACCACAACTAATGTCAACCACATACTGAACAACCAGTGTGGCTCCACCATGCCCAAGTCCTGAAAGAAGAAACTCTAGTAAAAACAGCTACCAGTTTTGAGCCCTTACATATTATGCAAACACTGTCCTAAGTGCTTTACATGAATTAAAATGAATCCCGACAACAACTTTTTGAGTTAAGTACAATCATTATGCCATTTTGCTGGTGAGGAAAACTGAAGCTCAGAAAACTTAACTTCGCCACGTTTGAAAGAGGGTTGGGATTCCAACCCAAGTGAATCTGACTCCAACAAACCTCGTGCTTTTAACTATACTAAGGGTCTTGCCACACAGCAATGATTATACTAGTCCCTGGTCTCCAGAGCCTTACAGCCAAGTAATGATCACCTTCCTCTGAGAGTATCAGAGAACGCATGGAGAAAGTGGTACTGGAGTTGAACCTCGAAGGATGGCTAAGGTTTGAACTGTCAAAGACAAAGGACACTGTAAGCAATGGCACCAGAGAAAAAACCCCAGAGAAATAAAAAAAATGAACTGACGCTCGAACCCTCGTGACCTTAAACAGCTGTAATTCTATGACTCCTAGGGGGAGTGTCTCTGTAAGGCAGGGCGCACCCCCACCCTGCCCCAGCCCCCAGATCAACTCACCAGACTCCCGCAGCAGCCCGGCGAGCTTCCACACCAGGGCGTCCCGCTGGGCGGTCGTCATGGCCACGGGACGCTGGGGGCGGAGCCTGAGAAAGAGGAAGCGGAAGAGCCTCAGGTGGGTGGTAGTATCAAAAGCCTAGGACGTCCGAGCAAGCCGAGACCTCGCAGGGAAAAAAAGTAAGAGAGAGAGCGAGGAAGAGTATCCTTCCGGGTACCCTTTCGAGGGGCATAAGACCTAGCCACCCAAACTGACCTCCTGTGTGCTCCTTCCACCAACTCTGCAGCCCGGCGCCTATCAATAATGGACGGGAAGTCCCGCCCCGGAAGGAAGGCGGGGGAAGCGGGACAACCGGAAAGCTTGCCTGCGCTGCCGGAAACCACGCCCTAAGTCGTGCAGACGTGTCGGCTGGAGGCGGTGGGGTCTGGGTGCGGACGGGGCGGTCCCTCGGCCTCCGACCTGCTGGGCCCGGCCCCTCCCCGCCCGAAGGGGAGCCGCCACCTCCACCGCCACCCCCGCCCCACTCGTGGGCTCCGCTCGGCAAGGGACTTCCACTCGGCTTGCCGCGGCCCCTGTGAGGAAAACAAACCTGACTCGTTGTTTGCAGACTGGGCGAGGAAGCAAAGTTTTGGGAAACGGAATTTTCTCTTAGTGAGGAAAGGACTCGGCCAAAGCGAACACTTGTTTTCCAATTAAAGGAGAGCGAGTCCGCCATAGGAGTTTTTTTGGTATCTGCCGAAAGCGGGAGCTGGCAAATTTGCCACTTCTGGAGTGCCCCTTGACGGTTTTTCCTTAACGTCCCTCCAAACTCTGTCCTTTTTTCCTTCAGCAATGTCAGACTCTCATACTGAGATTGGTAATGCTCCACGTGTATCAGGTCTCTTGTTTTTACCGCGTTCCGTCTCGTAACACGTGAATAAAAATTGTTAGGCCAGCTTTGAAAAAAAAAAAAAAAAAAAAACAGGTTCACAGAGGCTACGTTACCTGCAAAGGTCTTTCAATTAGTAACCAATTTTGTCAAGACTGCCGAATTTTCCTGGTTCCAAGTTCCCATTACAGCTTTCACCTTGCTCCTGGTCAAAAGAGGACCTCCCGTTGCCTGGGCGACTCAGTTGGTTAAGCCTGGGACTCGATCTCTGCTCAAGTCACGATCTCAAGGTTCGTGAGATGGAGCCCTGCGTGGGGCTCTGCGCTGACGCCACGGAAGAGCCTGCTTGGGATTTTCTCCCTCTCTCTGGCCCCTCTCCCGCTTGTGTTTTCTCTCTTTCTCAAAATAAACATTAAAAAAAAAAAAAAAGACATCAACTACTGAGCTAGATTAAAGAAAAATGTAACGATTTGTTTTTCAGGGAGAGTTGTGCCTTAATTAAGTGCCTTTCTTAAGTTCCTTTTCTACAGAGGAAAATCAAATGAATCCTTTACCAGTTGAGGGTGAGACTATAGTTACCTTTATCTCAAGTTGCAAAATTTGAAGGATCTATTTTTCTAAAGACATAATATTTGAAATGGCAATTTTTGCCTCTAAACCAGACAATTTAGCGTTTATCACATACTTGTGTGATCTGAGCCAAAAGCCTAAAAGGCAGTCAAATGAAGTAAGTGGAAGCACGTAGTGAACGGTAGAGCAGTATACAAAGGAAGAGTAGGGTCTCAATATATTTTTGTCGAATTATTAATCCCAGAGCCATGATGGTTGTCAGTCTCTGTTCATCCATCACCTGGAACTAGGAAGGGAGGGTTCTCCCATAGCTGTCACTGCCAACGGTAACCCTCTTAGGCAAGAAGAGAGATTGTTTTGGGGTGCCTGGGTGGCTCAGTCGGTCAAGTGGCAGACTTCAGCTCAGGTCATGATCTGTCGGTCCATGAGTTCGAGCCCCGCGTCCGGCTCTGTGCTGCCAGCTCAGAGCCTGGAGCCTGTTTCAGATTCTGTGTCTCCCTCTCTCTGACCCTCCCTTGTTCATGCTCTGTCTCTCCCTGTCTCAAAAATAAATAAAACGTTAAAAAAAAAATTAAAAAAAAAGAGATTGTTTTGAAATTCCTGACTTGACAGTGCTTTGAAATCTTTCAGGAGTGTCTTGCCAGCCCACAGATTCTGAGAATTGCTCTATTAATACGGAGAGACCCCTGTAGCCAGATTTGCTCTCCATCCCTTGGCCCCCCAGAAATGTGAAAGTGGAACAGAGAGCAGCAAAGAAAACTGAACTATGGAGGGAAAGGAAAACATCCCCTGAGAGAAGCAACAAGGGAAGACTAAGCAGTTCTTGTTTCCAGGCCCCGCGGGAGGCCCACTCCCCTTTCTGCCCTCAGGCTGCGGGAGAGGCCTTGGCCACCTTCCAAAGAATTCCTACCCAATTTTTTTTTTTTTTTTTTTTTTTTTTTGCCTAAATTAGTCTGAGTGTGTCTCTGTAAATTGCTACCATTAAGAACCTTGAGGAAGACAAAAGCTTTTTTATTTTATTCTTCAAGTTTATTTTAAGAGAGAGACAGCGCGAGTGGGGGAGGGGCGGAGAGAGAAAGAATCCCAAGCAGGCTCTGCATTTAGTGCAGAGCCCCAGGCGGGCTTGAACTCCACAACTGTGAGATCCTGACCTGGACCGAAATCAAGGTTCAGACGCTTTAACTGACTAAGCCACCTAGATGCCCCAAGGCAAAACCTTTTTTAAAAAACTGAAGTCTGGGTGGCTCAGTCGATTAAGCATCCGACTTTGGCTCAGGTCACCGTCTCACAGTTCTCGGGTTCGAGCCTCTGTGCTGACAGCTCAGACCCTGGAGCCTGCTTCAGATTCTGTGTCTCCCTCTCTGCCCTTCCCTTGCTCACCCTCTGTCTCTCTCTCAAATATAAACATTAAAAAAAAAATTTTTTTTAAGAAAAGAAGAAAATGATGACAAAGTTAGTTACCAGAGAATACAGACGTCAGAGTCCTAGTCCAAAGCCTGATTGTATCTGGTACCTTGGAGCATGCAGGCCCCTAGACTATAGCCCACAGGGCAACGGAGTAATGATTCCTGGTTAGGACGTGAACCATTGTCCTAGATATAGACCTCACTGCTGTGGTGCTACAACCTCCCACAGCAGATGAGATGACTGAGACCTAAGGTTTCCTCCAAAATGAAAATTTCACACCTGAAACTGGGTTGTGGGTAGGGAGAGTGAAATTGGATGATCTGTTTCTTTCACCAACCTCTTCATGGAGTGGGAAAGGGGGGCAAATGGAAGAGAATGAAGAGGTGTGAATATCACCTGCAAAAAAAGAGTGCTGTGGTAAAGGAGTTTGTGCTAGAGAGGCCCTGTGCCTGGCACCGATGGCCCCAGAATTGAGTGGTCAGAGGCAGCTCTTTCTACATAAGTTACCACACATTGTTTCTCTTGGCTCTGATACCAGACCTAGCCACAAAAGACTGCCCAGGAATTGGCCCGGTTACCAGAATCAGACATATGGGACAAATCAGCAGCATTACAGGAGGTCTGGCATGAGAACACTGCTTTAGACGGTGACCAAGCGAGCCCATCAGAGCCTGGTTCCAGGAGAGACTGAACACAAGGCTCATGAAGAGAAAGCCAGAGAAGCAGAAGCCAAGCTCAGCGTGAGATTAGAGAAGCCAGGGCCTGAGAATGGCTGACTGAAAGGGAAGTAACAAAATAACAATATCGCAGTGACCCAACAGCAGCTAGAAGAGCCCAGCCTGAGCAGATTTTGCAGTGCTCCATAAAATAAACTGAGGGAGTCCCTGAGTGGCTTTATAAACCTGGGGTCCTTGAGAGTGCCTTAATTCTTTACATTGTCTCTGCCGGAAACCCCTAGAATCATATGGGGAGGGGTTAAGAAGCGCTGGAAGAAAGATGGGAACCTTGAGGTTAATCCAGAAAACAGAAAGGAAGAGATGAAATGAAAGCTCTATTCCTCATCAGAAGCTGGATAGGAAACCGGATTGGAGGCAGCTACGGAGAAGACAGGAAAGCAAGCAGAATCTTGGAAAAGAAGAAAACGTCGGTTTCAGGCATAAGCCTGATGGCAGAGTCAGGTGCGTTATGTGACACGTGCCTTCCATCTCAATTCTTCCTGCACACAAAGCTGGAGAGAAGAGTCCACAACAAGGGAGGAATCTGGAAGTGGAGTAGTGCAACGGGAAACTTGTATCAATGGGGCAAGGAAACTAGAGAAAAGTGAGATCAAAGGGCTTAGGGTCTCCAAGGGCCTGGGGAAAGGGAAAGGCAGTGGCCACTTTGGAATCTCAGAGCCCGAGTAGAACCTCAAAAAGTTAAAGCAGGTCTTCATTCTTTCACCGGTTCCACAAATATTTACTGAGCCCTGACTATATGCCAGATCCTGTGCTGGATTCCGTGTAAATAAAGGAGACAACAGTATGGCTCTTGTCCTCAAGAAGCTGGCAGTGAGGGCCGCAGGGGTGGCTCAGCCAGTTGGGCGTCCAACTTCAGCTCAGGTTATGATCTTTCAGTCTGTGAGTTCAAGCCCCACGTCGAGCTCTGTGCTGACGGCTCAGAGCCTGGAGCCTGCTTCAGATTCTGTCTCCATCTCTCTCTGCCCCTCCCCGGCTCTCACTCTGTCTCTCTCTCTCAAAAATAAAATAAAAACATAATTTTTTTTTTTTTAAAGAAGCTGGCAGTGAGGTGGAAGGACAGACACCAACAATCACATTTCAACATTGTGTTCACTTCCTATTGCTGTAACAAATTACACCAAACTTAGTTGCTTCAAACAGCACCCGTTTGTTACCTTACTGTTCTGAAGGTCAGAAGTCCAAAATGTATCTCACTGGGCTAAAATAAAGGTGGCAGTGGGGCTGCGTTTTTTTCTGGAGCCTCCAGGGGCGAATATGCGTTCTTGTCTTTTCCAGTTTACAGAGGCTGCCCACTTCCCTGGCCCCCTCCTGTCTTCACAGCCAGCAATGGCTAATTGGGCTTTTCTCACATCCATCCTTCTGGTGCTAACTCTTCTGGCTCCCTCTTCCACATTTAAGGACCCTGGTGATTACATTGAGCCCGCCCAGATAACCCAGGATACTCTCCATATTGTAAAGTTAGCTAATTGGCAATCTT
Organism: Panthera uncia; assembly: GCF_023721935.1. NCBI lineage: Eukaryota > Metazoa > Chordata > Mammalia > Carnivora > Felidae > Panthera > Panthera uncia. The sequence goes on from NW_026057584.1 coordinate 18,114,778, forward strand.
AATTCCATCTGAAATCTTAATTCTCCCCTGTTATCTAGCGTGCTATTTGCACAGGTTCCAGGGATTAAGACACAGACATCTTGAGGGAAGGGAGGAGGCCATTATTCTGCCTACCATATTCATGATGCGTGTTATGGTAGAGATAGTGCTTTGGGGAGATGGTTCCAGTCCCAGACTGCAAGCTGAATACAGGCTGCAGCCTCTTGCTCTCATCCCTAATGGTTAAAAATAAAAATATACGAAGGATATAAAAATTAATGTAGAAGCCCCTGGCTAGCCCAGTCAGTAGAGTATACGACTCTTGATCTCAGGGTGTAAGTTCAAGCTTCACGTTGGGTGTAGAGATTAGTTAAAAATAAAATATTAAAAAAAAAAAAAGTGGGGTGCCTGGTGGCTCGGTCAGTTAAGCGTCTGACTCTTGGTTTCAGTTCAGGTTATAATCTCACAGTTTGTGAGTTTGAGCCCCATGTCAGGCTCCATGCTCACGGCACAAAGCCTGCTTGGGATTCTCTCTCTCCCTCTCTGCTCCTTTCCCCCTCGCACTGTCTCTGTCTCTCTCAAAATAAATAAATTAACTTTAAAAAAAAAAAGAGGATAGATCAGCACTAAGAAAAAAATGAATTCAAGAGGAAGAAGTGAGGGAGCAAACAGCAATGGTAAGCAAAGACTTTAGTAAATTCATTCAAACTAAAATGTAGGACAAAATAGGCCCACATATACAAAGGAGGGAGGGAGGAAGAAAAAACAATAAAGGATAAGAGCAGGGAGGGCTGGCTGGAGAGGGCAAGGGCAGTGCCTAGCCCACAGGGTAGATAGGAGAGGAGGTCACAGGGCCAAGGCCCCCAAGCACACAGGATTTGCAAATTTTTTTTTTTTTAAGTAGGCTCCATACCCAATGTAGGGCTTGAACTCACAACCTTGAGATCAAGAGTCATATGCTCTACTGATGGAGCCAGCCAGGCACCCCAGGATTTGCAGAATTTAATAAGAATGTGAAGACCTTACAAAGAAGCCTGAAAACAGGGGTGCCTGGCTGGCTCAGTCAGTTGGGTGTTCAACTCTTGACTTCCGCTCAGGTCATTCATTATTCCAGGGTCATGAGATTGAGCCCTGTGTCACGTTTTGTGCCAAGCATGGAGCCTGCGTAAGATTCTCTCTCCCTCCGCCCCTCTCCCCCCGCTCATGCTTTCTTTCTCTAAAATAAAAATAAATAAATAAAAATTTTTAAAATAAAATAAAGAAACCTGAAAACAACCTAAGTGATGATGTATCAAGATATAAATTGGACTCAGGACCCCCTGGGTGGCTCAGTCGGTTAAGTGACCACCAGCTCAGGTCATGATCTCATGGCTTTGTGATTGCATGGCTGTGCTGACAGCTCGGAGTCTGGAGTTGGCTTCTGATTCTGTGTCTCCCAATCTTTCTCTGCCCCTCTCCTGCTTGTACTCTCTCTTTCTCAAAACAAATAAATAAACATTTAGAAAGAAAGAAAGAAAGAAAGAAAGAAAGAGAAAGAAAGAAAAAGAGAGAGAGAGGGAAGGAGGGAGGAAGGAAGGAAGGAAGGAAGGAAGGAAGGAAGGGAGAAAGAAATTGGCCTGGGCAGAAATACAAATCTTCCAAATTTGATAGGCCTAAAGTTACAGTCTTTAAAAGACCATGAAGGGGTGCCTGGGTGGCTCAGTCGGTTAAGCGGCCGACTTCGGCTCAGGTCATGATCTCGCGGTCCATGGGTTCGAGCCCCGCGTCGGGCCCTGTGCTGACAGCTCAGAGCCTGGAGCCTGTTTCAGATTCTGTGTCTCCCTCTCTCTGACCCTCCCCCATTCATGTTCTGTCTCTCTCTGTCTCAAAAATAAATAAACATTAAAAAAAAATTTTTTTAAATAAATAAATAAAAGACCATGAAGACTATATCAAAGGTTTTCCTGCTATTGAAGATATGTTCCCTTGGTTAAGGTGCTGACCACATCACTTCTCTGTAAGGTGCTGTGCAAACGAACATGAGTACAGAAGATCACATGTAATTCAACTTTCAGCTGGAAAAGTTGTGAATGAACTTTTCAAAGAGGCGAGGGAACATTGGATGTCCTTCTGAAAGAAGCCACGTGAGCCTTGAGCGATGACAAACAAAAGTCATTTGCATGTAGAAGGTACAGGTTGGGGCATTCCTTTTGTAAGGAATGAATACATCTATAGACCAAATCAGCCACAAGATGTTCAGATTTTGCTTAAAACAGTTTCAATAACAGTTTCAGTTTAGATGATGGTGAGTTGAAACCGTACAATGATCCAACAAATGTTCAATTTCTGGAATCTGTTAAGGGTGACTCTGCGTGTATGCTTGAAATTCAGCAGCTTCTACTAGAAATCCTTTAAAGTGACATTACTGTTGGCAGAAGGTTTCAAAAGAGACTCCCCTGGAACTTCAGTGACTGGTTCATGGTGACCAAGTGAATTTGGATATGGAGAATGGTCAAGATCAAGAATACCTAAAGCCTAGAATAAGGTTCAAGGCTTTCCGTGGAGAAAGGCAAAACTTTGGAAGCCTTACACCTGAGATAGTCAGTACACCTTCTTCCCCAGAAGAGGAGGAGAAGTCAATACTTAATGCAGTTGTTCTTATTGATGATTCAGGGCCAACAAAACGCAATTCAAATCCAGGGGCGCCATGCTGGCTCCATCAGTAGACAATGTGACTCTTGATCTCAGGATCGTGAGTTTGAGACCCACATTGAGCATACAGATTATTTTTATTTTTTTATGAATTATTTTTTAAAGTTTATCTATTTATTTTGAGAGAGACAGGGAGAGAGAGTGGGGAAAGGGCAGAGAGACAGAGAGACAGAGAGAGACAGAGAATCCCAAGCAGACTCCAAGCTGCCAGCACCCCTCGGGGCTCCATCTCACAAGCCATGAGATCATGACCTGAGCCAAGATCAAGTGTTGGACGCTTAACCCACTAGCCACCCAGGCACCCCTAGAGATTACTTCAAAAAAAAAATTCAGGGGCGGCTGGGTGGCTCAGTTGGTTAAGCGACCGGCTCCGGCTCAGGTCATGATCTCACAGTTTGTGAGTTCGAGCCCCGCGTCAGGCTCTGTGCTGACAGCTCGGAGCCTGGAGCCTGCTTCAGATTCTATGTCTCCCCCTCTCTCTACCCCTCCCCTGCTCACGCTCGGTGTCTCTCTGTCTCTCAATAATAAACATTAAAAAAAAAAAAAAAAAGAATTCAATCTGGGTTAGCAGATGACAGTCATTTGATATGAAGATACAATAGTGTACCAGACAGTTTCCTGGATGTTGGGGACTTTATTGCACAGTCTCATCCTGAATTTCCAAGTCTTCACTTTATTCTCATGACTTCATTTCCAAATAGCTGATTAAAGGCTAGGAAAGAGTATGTGCCATATTAGTAAGGAAAATACTTTCAACATTAAAACAAATTATTTTTATTACTTTTATTTATTTTTTTAAAGTTTATTTATTTTCAGAGAGAGAGAGAGAGAGAGCATGAGTGGGATAGGGGCAGAGAGAGAGGGAGAGAGAGAATCCCAGGCAGGCTCCTCACTGTCTGCGCAGAGCTGGACACAGGGCTCGAACTCACAAATCAAGAGATCATGACCCGAACTGAAATCAAGAGTTGGATGCTTCACCGACTGAACCACCCAGGTGCCTCTTTAGTGCTTCTATAAATACATTTTGGTTTTATTCTTATTATTAAGGTCTTCCAGCCTTGGTATAGATAATATTGGACTAAGGATGGATCTTGAGATTAATATGTTTGAGTTTTTAGTTGCAGGGCTGGCTTATGGGGATAGCTTTTTTGTTTTTTAAGTAAACTCTACACCTAGCAGAGGCTCAAACTCAGGACTCCCTCCCGCCCCAGATCAAGTTGCATGTTCTACCTCTTGGGCCAGCCACACACCCCATGGTGATAGCTTTTAAACATCCAGGCAACCCAATTTGTTACATGTTCACTGTTAATGTAACAACATTTATTTGCAGAAAAATGAACAAACCCCCTTTGTGATAAATGTATTTGGTAGAATTTGCACTACAGTTTCTTTAAATTTTTTTTTTTAACATTTTATTTATTTTTGAGACAGGGAGAGACAGAGCATGAACGGGGGAGGGTCAGAGAGAGAGGGAGACACAGAATCTGAAACAGGCTCCAGGCTCTGAGCTGTCAGCACAGAGCCCGACGCGGGGCTCAAACTCACGGACCACGAGATCATGACCTGAGCTGAAGTCGGCCACTTAACCGACTGAGCCACCCAGGCGCCCCTGCACTACAGTTTCTTAATGCTGCATTGACCAACAGCCATTAAGAAATTTTTTTTAGGAAATTAAGTTGAAAGTTTTTCTGTGATATATACCAAAAAGTATCTGTATTCTTATTTTGAAATAGTTTGATCAGATAATAATTACTTCTCCTGTTTAGATTTTATGCCTCCTTTTTTCAAAACTTTTTTATTGTTTTTTTATTTATTTTGTTGAGAGACAGAGAGCAAGCTGGGGAGGGGCAGAGAGACAGAGGGAGACACGGAATCTGAAGCAGGCTCCAGGCTCCAAGCTGTTAACACAGAGCCTGATGCAGGGCTGGAACTCGCAACTGAGAGATCATGACCTGAGCTGAAGTTGGATGCTTAACCGACTGAGCCACCAGGTGTCCCAAGATTTTATGCTTCCTTTTTACTTACTGATTTAACTACATTAATAGTATCAAAAAATACAGTTTGGTTCTATTTTGTAGAGCTGTGACCATCATAAACCAGAAATAAAAGGAAATAAAGGTCAACAGTTCTTGAAAAGATGTGATAAACTTTAATTATTTTTTTTAAGGTTTTATTATTTATTTTTTTTTTTTTTTAATATTTTTTTTAGAGCACTGGCTGGCTCAGTCGGTTAAGCATCTGACTTGGGCTCAGGTCATGATCTCACGATTCATAAGTTCGAGCCCTGCATCGGGCTCTGTGCTGACAGCTCTGTGTCTCCTTCTCTCTCTCTGCCCCTCCCCCTGCTCATGCTCTGTCTCTCTCTCAAAAATAAATAAACATCCAAAATAATTTTTAATTTTAATAATTTAATTTTAATTTAATAATTTAATGTTAATAATTTTATTAATAATTTTTAATGTTTATTTTTGAGAGAGAGACAGAGAAAGCACAAGCAGGGAAGGGGCAGAGAGAGAGAGAGAGAGAATCCCAAGCAAGCTCCGTGCCATCAGCGCAGAGTCCAACATGGGGCTCCATCTCAAGAACATCAATAACATGACCTGAGCTGAAATCAAGAGTCAGACGCTTAACTGACTGAGCCACCCAGGCGCCCCAAGGTTTTATTTTTAAGTAATCTCTACACCCAACACGGGACTTGAACTCACAACCCTGAGATCAAGAGTCACATGCTCCACTGACTGACCCAGCCAGGAGCCCCAAGAGCACTTTAAAATGGAGTCATTACAGTCCCTCCCAGAGACTGTCCTGATCACATTCATTCAACATAGTCTTCTAGGAGACCCACTGTATATCCTGAAAACTGTTCGAACTGCTCAACTCAAAATATATTCTACTCCAGGACAAAACCAGTCTAGAGACTCAGCAATGTATCTTCTGTCAGACACACTGGATCTAAGGAATGACCTCCGTAAGTGTTTGCATTTCTGCGGAACCCAAGCATTTCCTGAAGGAGGTGGGCTACATCAGGAATGATAGAAAAGCTTTCTCTTCTTCCCAGATACCATGTCCTCTTAGGTCACTACTCCTGATTAGTTTCCTATTACTGCCATAACAGATTTCTACGAATTTAGTGGCTTAAAATAACACAGACTTTCCATCTTACAATTCCATAGGTTAGAAGTCCACCATGGGTCTCGCTGGGCTAAAATCCAGGTGAGAGCCAGGCTGCATTTTTTTCAGGAGGCTCTAGAGGAGGATCATTTCCTTACTCTTCCACCTTCTAGAGCCTTCCTGCATCTCTTAGATTGTAGCCCCCTTTTTGTACCTTTCTGACCCTTCTTCCACAATCCCATCTCTCTGCAACAGCTAGGGAGTTTCCCTGTGTTTACGGACTCCTGTGATTAGATTGGCCCAGTGGATAATCCAGGATTATCTCCCCATCTTAAAGTCTGTAGGAACCTCAATCACACCTGCAAAGTGGCCTTTGCCATGTTAATTAACACTTTACAGTTTCCTTCCTGTAGGAAGGAAAGTTTCTCTCCAGGGGAAAACCTGTCCTTTGCCTTTTCCAATTTATAGAAGCTGCTGGCATCCTTGGATCATGGCCATATCACTGCAATCTCTGTTTCTGGCCTTACAATTTTGATTCTCCTGCCTCCCCCTTACACAGATCCTTGTGATTACATTTAGGCTACCTAGATGACCCAGAATAATCTCCCCATCTCAAAACTCTTGACTTAATCACATTGGTAAATCCCTTTTATCATACACGGTAACCTATTCACAGATTTGGGGGTTAGGACGTGAACATTTTTGGAGGGCCGTTATTCTGCCTGCCACAGTCTACCTTTGCCCCCCAGATTCACATCCATCCCAAGTAAAATCACCCCATCCAAAGGTTCTCAAAAGTCTCAACCCATTACAGCATCAACTCAAAGCCCAAAATTTTATCTGAATCTCACCAACTTGAAAGTCCCAGATCTCATTATTTAAATTATCTAAAGTATGGGTGAGGATGTGGGTATGATTCCTGGGGCATAATTGCTCTCCATCTGTGCACCTGTGAACCAACAAAACCAGTTCTTTGCTCCCAAATATAATGGTAAGACAGTCATAGAGTAATAGTAACAGATGTTCCCATTCATAAAACAGAAAATGGAATGAACGAAGGAGCTAGCAGTCCCAAGCAATGTAGCAATCCAGCCAGGAAGACTGCATTCATTAGGTTTGAAGGCCTGGGAATAATCTGTGGCTTCCGGCTTCACCCTCTGAGCCTGTGTCTCCTTATCAGAATCATTGCTTTTTCATGAGAGGTGGCACGTGTTTATAGCTGAGGAGTTTCATCAGCTTGTTTCCTGCCTGTAGACAAACAATACTTTCACATTGTGAAAGTGCACAGCATGCTGCTTCATTGAGTCATTTTCCTGAATTCCTTTTACTGAATCCCTGCAGTCATTGTAGCTTTTATTTATTTGTTTTTTAATTTCTTTAGTGTTTATTTTTGAGAGAGAGCAATACGAGCGCAAACAGAGACGGGCAAAGAGAAACGAGACACAGAATCTGAAACAGGCCCCAGGCTCTGAGCTGTCAGCACAGAGCCCAACATGGGGCTCGAACCCACAAACCGCGAGATCATGACCTGAGCCGAAGTGGGACGCCCAATTGACTGAGCCACCCAGGCACCCCAAATCGATGTAACTTTTAAAAATGTATAATGGTCTCAAGAAAGATGGTGTCACAGTGAGCAGTTAGACAGCCCCGTGTGAGGTCAGTTGTTTTGCATGATATAGGTAACGAAAATGAAGAATGTTTTCAGTGGAAAAAAAAAAAAAAGGACAAGACATTTGTGAGATCAAAAGTGATTGTGAAGGAGGAGGAGGAGGAGGAGGAGGAAAGGAAAAGGAGGAAGAGGAAGAAGAAGAAGGAGAAGAGGAAGAAGGGAAAGGAAAGGAAAGGAAAGGAAAGAAGAGAGGAAGAAAGGAAGAAAAGTAGGAAGGAAGGAAGAGAGGAAGAAAGAAAGGAAGGAAGGGAGGAAGGGAGGAAGAAAGAAATTGCCATCTTCACAAGTGTCCTGGCAATAGGATGTCTTCCTTACCAATGAGCACAGTTTCATATCCTCAGCAGGCACATTTGGAGAACAGTGGAGAGGAAAGGCCATGTGGTAATGCAGCATAGTGGTGGGTGCACAGATTCTGGAACCAGACTTCTGGAGTCCAAATCCTGGCTCCACCACTTAGACATGTGACTTGGGATAAATTAATTAATCTCTCATACCTCCATTTTCTCATCTGTGCAATGGGTGTGATATCAGTGCGCACCTCATGGGATGGTTATGAGGATTGGATGAGCTCTTACTTGTAACGTGCCTGGCACACAGTAAGCTCTATATAGCTTTTTGTTGTATAAATAGTAAAATTAATAAAACAAGATTATTTGGTGGGTGGAGTGTGATTTCTAAGGAAAAAAAAGGTAATGGCAGGACTGGAAATAAAGTCAATGAAAGTCCTCAGAATATAACGTTTCAGAATGTAAAGTTTCTTTTTTTTTTTTAAATTTTTTTTAACGTTTATTTATTTTTGAGACAGAGAGAGACAGAGCATGAGCAGGGGAGGGTCAGAGAGAGAGGGAGACACAGAATCTGAAACAGGCTCCAGGCTCTGAGCTGTCAGCACAGAGCCCGACGCGGGGCTCGAACTCACGGACCGCGAGATCATGACCTGGGCCGAAGTCGGACGCTTAACCGACCGAGCCACCCAGGCGCCCCCAGAATGTAAAGTTTCAACATAAGGCATGATATCATTTGTGGAGGAAAAAGCTATCTCTACAAGGTATATGTCTGTATGTAAATTCATAGAAATGTGTCTGGCAGGATACTTACCTCTATGGAGGGGACGACCAAGGAGAACCTCAGCATTATTTTCCATATTTGCAACCTGACCGAGAGAACATATCTGCGTGTTCTTTGTGCAATAACAAGCAAGCAACTTTTACTGAAAATCAACGTGAAAGAACAAAGTGCCCAGGAAACAGCAAGGAAGAGTAGTGGCTCTGCCATCTGGGGGTCAAGGGAAGTCACAGAAGAGATGACATGAGAATTGGATCTTCAAGGAGGCGTTGCCTGAGGAAAAGAGATTGGCTGAAGACAGGGCTGCCTGAGAATGAAATGATGGATTGAGGAAGATGGGAATTTATATTTCTGGCGTGTGTGGTTGGGTGGGGAGAGGAAGGGAGGGACGGGTCTGAGATCAGGCTGTGTGGACGGGTTATAAAGGCCTGCTGTACACACTGAGGAGGTTGAACTTTGTGGACACAACTTTTTAAGCCACCCAAGGGACATGATCACAAAAGAAGTATCCTTCGGCATCCAGGTGGAAAGTGGCTGGGGAGGTGGGGATGATTGCTTAGGAACTGGTTCAGGAGGCTGTTGCACTGCTCTTCGAGAATTCTCCCGGAAGTGACAGAATAGCGTCTATGCAGGGAGAGAAAAGGGGCTTGATTTTAGAGATAGTTAGGAGGAGGCAGCAACAGTACCTGCCTCTAGACATCGACTCCACATTTTTGTGTTAACTGTACCCTGCTTTGGGGAATCACCTTTTTTCACTTTTAGCCCTTGTGCTTTAGGCTTGGGGCTCCGGGGATAGGACACAGGATATATAAGTTATTAACTCATTCTGTTCCCTTGGCCACCTTTCCCGGAGGAGCACATGACCCCAGTCAGGACAGTCAGGCCACCGAGACACGTTCTGGGATGTCTGGAAGCAAACTCCCTCGTGACACCAGGTGTGAGATGCTAAGAACCTGGAACTGCTCAGGCTGCCGTGTGCCTGGGATGAAGTCGGCCCAAGGGAAGTCGAGCCTAGAGCTGGATCCTGGAGGCATCTTTGGAGCCCCCAAACAAGCCAAAACTTAGCCAGACGTGGTCACAAAAGTCTCACGAGCTAGTAATTTTTTTAATGCTTATTCATTTTTGAGAGAGAGGGAGAAAGACAGATAGACAGGCAGATAGACAGAGCGCGAGCAGGGGAGGGACAGAGAAAGAGCAGGGCACAGAATCCCAAGCAGGCTCCAGGTTCTGAGCTGTCAGCACAGAGTCCGACATGGGGCTCAAACCCATGAACTGTGAGATCGTGATCTGAGCCGAAGTCAGACACTTAACCAACTGAGCCACCCAGGCACCCCATGAGCCAGTGGCTTTTAAATTAACTTAGACTAAATTTAGCTTGGTTTAAGTCAGTTTGAGTTGTGTTTTCTGTTCAAACTGACTCTGAATTAAAAGTCTTCAGAGTGTTTCTAATGATTAGCACTGGAAGGAGGAGCATCTCTGAAATCTACCGCTCTTAGTCTCTTGCAAGAAGTGAGGACAAAAACATGTCCTTAGCTACTGTCAGCCCCTCTTAGGGAGGATAGATGTGTCATTTCAATTTGCTAAGTTAGAAGAATCTAAGGCTTTAGAGATTCTGGAAGGGGTGGCCCAGACCAATGTGTGACTCCCTGACTTTGGGATTTTGCAGATCTCAGCTAGCAAAATTATAACAACAAATCTTAGGGTCCAAATTAGAATTGCTAAGTTTTAATTTGTTAAGTAACCATAAAAGAATATTATATCAGAAAAATGATACTTTTACACACTCTCTGTCTCTCTTCACACACACACACACACACACACACACACACACACACACAGAGTAACTTTCAAGCAAAGGATACCTCTTAAATTTTTTTTAATTTTTTTTTAACATTTATTTATTTTTGAGACAGAGAGAGACAGAGCATGAACGGGGGAGGGTCAGAGAGAGGGAGACACAGAATCTGAAACAGTCTCCAGGCTCTGAGCTGTCAGCACAGAGCCCGACGCAGGTCTCAAACTCACGGGCTGCGAGATCATGACCTGAGCTGAAGTCGGCCGCTTAACCGACTGAGCCACCCAGGCGCCCCAAAGCGCCTTAAATTCGTATTTAAAACGAATACCTTGGGGGGCACCTGGCTGGCTCAATCCGTTGAGCATCCAACTCTTGATTTCGACTCAGGTAATGATCCCAGGGTCCTGGGATCAAGCCCACACTGGGCTCCATACTGAGCACGGAGCCTGCTTGGGATTCTCTATCTCCCTCTGCCCCTCTCCCCGGCTCATGCTGTCTCTCTCTCTCTCCCTCTCTTGCTCTCTCTCTCTCTCAAAAAAAATGTGAAATGAGTATCTTTGGCTTTGTGAAAGACACTACACTGTACTCACTTTTCTCACTCTGTCTCAGGTATGTGAAAACCTTTTACCAGCAACCCGCTAACTGGCCTAGTAGAGAACCCGTGCCCTTTGGTAGAGTTTCCACCCATCAGATGTCATCCACATCCCTGGGACAGGGAAAGTCTGAACAACACAGGGTCCCAGGCCTATAGGAGGATTGCAGATCCCAGGGAAGGCCTCACTCAAAGCAGGGAGGATCTGGCAAGGAAAGCCAGACAGCGAGAGCGTGGAGCTCAGAGAGTCTTGAGGAACATCTCCCATTCCCAGCATTGACCTAGCCCAACCAGCCCTCTCCCCAAGTCCACCGCCTGAGTAGGGACCCCCAGGAGCCCTGAGCACAGACTAGTTGCAATGCTGGGTCTAGATGAAGGTGCTGGGAGAGACAGGAGACTGAACAGGCAGGTCCCCCTTCTCGGGAGCACTAGCAAACCAGCTGGGGATTCAGCATCAACAGAGACAGGTTAGCTCAGGAGTGTGGATGCGGGCTATTCCCTTGTGTCATGAGGAACAGCAGCCTATTCAGCTGAGCTCAGAGTGGGGGAAGGTGTTAGCCCACGGGGGAAGGGATGGGAGTCTCGCCCCTCCACACTCCCTTCCTAGAGCAAGCAGTCACCACCCCGTGGAGCTGGGTTCGCAGGAACAAGTCTTTGATGAGTCACAATCCAAGCTGTGGTTGTGCGGTCAATATCAGAAAGTGCTCCAACTTTCAGTCTAAGGGACCTGAACATCCCCCTTAAAGGGAGACTGGACGGAAGCTACTGGCTTCGAGCCAGGACCCCGGGGCAGGGCAGGAAGATAATAAGACAGAGAGAGAAAGGGGAGAGTGGACAAAGCAGGAAGGAAGGCCAGGGAAGCAGGGTCCAGTGAAGGCAGGCAGGAATGGACTGACAGGAGACAACAGGAAGAGCGCGTTTCTCCGACGGTAGGCTCTGCCTTTCCACGCCTCCAACGTTAAGGACTGAGTTAGGGGTTTATGTAAAGATATACCGGGCACATTAAGGGAAGGAAAGGCTTCTAGAACCTGAATCCCATGAGGCCAGGCCTCATGGAGTCTACATCAAGAGCCAGTGACAGATTCAAAGGAGTCCTGGGACCCTCAGCAAATTGAAATTCTTGGGTCTTCGTTCTTCCACGTCTCTGCCCCTGTCTACTTTCAGACTCTGCCAATTCATCCGTCTTTCCCTGACTTTCCCACCCAAGTTCCTGAGGAACCCAAGATCTGAGCTGCTCTGAACATCTATCTCAGTGGGGCCCTGAAAGCCGTGATCTCTGGCCAGTCTGCAAATCAGCTGATCTTGAACTAGGGGTCCATCAGCTAAGGTAGAGAATAGCAAGGGAGAGGCATGAGGGTCAGCTGTCTCCAGAGCAGCTGTCGAGGGCTCAGAACACTTTTATGTTTTCTCCACACCAGCTCCCCACCAGATGCATGTCCAATTACAGCTCTTGAACTCCAGATCTTTAGGTCAAGTGAGGCTGTGTGACCTGAGAGCCTACAATCCTATGCTCCTGGGGCCCAGACCTGCTCCCCACCATATCAGAGAAGCCAGAGAATGCATGACAAGTCATATGCACTATGTTGTTTATTGTCACATGTTGCCCATGGGACAGGGTCATATGGGGGAGGGGGGCCCTCAGGCAGAGAGAGATGGAAGGAGGCGGAAGTAAGAACCATCTATTTTCTGAACTCGGCTCTTCCTTCCAGCTGTTGATGGTGGGGGCTTGGCCACCAGCAGGACTCCCTCAGATGCAAGCACAGTGTTGCGTGAGAAGGTTGGGCACGGTCTCATACTTAAAAGAGTAACCACCATCTGAAGTGGTGCGGACACGTAGGGGCCTCATGGTCCCAGGGAGGGCAGCACAGCAGGGCCGGGCCCCTGGCACTAAAGAAAGGGGCTGGGCAGGGGTCGGAGGAGCCCCAGGGACCAGCAGGGGCAGGTCTGGTGGGGCAGTCAGCCCACAGCCACCGTGACAATAGTGGAAGATGAAGCTGGGAGGGTGCACGATCCACCGGTCCCAGCCCAGCTCCTGGAAGGAGATATTGAGGGCCGCTCGGTGACAGTCCGCATGGGCAGCGGGTTCCTCTGGAGACCTCTGGAGCAGGCGCAGCGCGGCGGGAGACCAAGGCCAGGGCAGCGGGGGAGTGGAGCGGCGGGCTCTCTCCCCTCCACTGGGCGGCCTGGCCCGCGTGTGGGCCACCAGGAAGGGTGTGGTCTCGGGCCGGGCTGAGCAGGAGCAGAGAGGGCAACGCAGCTGTAGCACCAGGACGGGGTGGGTCAGCAGAGGGAGGGCAGAGGTGGCCAGGTGCAGCACGGCCCAGCGAGAGGGGGCCTGGCCCAACGACATGGGCACAGCCATGGGGACCCCTGATGACAGCGCCAGCAGGCTCAGCAGGGGTCCAGAGCTGTTGGAGGCTGCTCTGTCCTGCCTGTCCAGTCCCGTGTGGAACCACAGGTGGGCTGATGTCACCTGGCGGCTGCGTGTGTGCTTGGATGGCTGGAACACATACGTGAAGAGGCTCTCCTCGGCCTCCTGGGTCAGCTCTCTGGCAGCCGGCTCATCCCCACAGCTGGCACCTGCAGGAGATAGCGGGAAGGGAGAGGGCAGCCCGGACTGGCAGAGCCTGGGACCCCTCCTCCTCAGCCACTCTCCTGAGCGCTCTGTCAGACTTGGGGCCCCTCTCCGGTCTTGAGAGAACTGACAGAGGCTCTCCATTTGTTATTTCATCTCTATAGGACGCAGAAAATATAAGACGCTGCCAACTTCCCTCTGAAGTGGTTTTACCTATTAACATTCCTATCAGCAACGTATACGAGGCCCTGCCCACCCTCTACTTTCACTTGGAGCTGTTAGGCCTGAATCTCTGCTCACTGATAGTGTGAAATGGATGATAGTACTTTAGATACACAGGCAATTGTTTTAGTACCTCATATATCTTTTTACAAGTCAGAAATGTTGCACGATAAACTCTTTAAAACAATTCCGCTTGGGGCACCTGGGTGGCTCAGTGGGTTAAGTGTCCGACTTCAGCTCAGGTCATGATCTCACGGTCTGTGAGTTCAAGCCCCGCGTCGGGCTCTGTGCTGAGGCTCAGAGCCTGTGCTCAGAGCCTGGAGCCTGCTTTGGATTCTGTGTCTTCCTCTCTCTCTGCCCCTCCCCCGTTCATGCTCTGTCTCTCTCTGTCTCAAAAATAAATAAACATTAAAAAAAAAAAAAACAATTCCGCTTAAGAGCGGCTCAGTCATTTGAACTTCCCACTCTTGGTCATGATCTTGAGGTTCACGGGATTGGACCCCGTGTCAGGGTCAGTGCTGACAGCAAGAAGTCTGCTTGGGATTCTCTCTCCCCCTCTCTCTCTGCCCCTCTCCACTCATGCACGCGCTCTTTCTCTCTCTCTCTCAAAATATATAAATAAACGTTTAAAAAACACACACACAATTCCACTTAAAAAAAAAAAAAAAGGTTAATACCAGAGAGAAAAAGGAGGGACAGGAGGGGAAGGTAAACAGCCCAGGATAGAGGGCAGGGCTTTCTAAGAAAGGTGATTGGCTAGAGGGTTACTGGAGGGGTTGTGGGAGGGGGCATGGGCTAAATGGGTAAGGGGCATTAAGGAATCTACTCTTGAAATCATTGTTGCACTATATGCTAACTAATTTGGATGTAAATTTAAAAAACAAAATTAAGGGGCGCCTGGGTGGCTCAGTCGGTTAAGCGTCCGACTTCAGTTCAGGTCACGATCTCACGGTCTGTGAGTTCGAGCCCCGAGTCGGGCTCTGGGCTGATGGCTCAGAGCCTGGAGCCTGCTTCTGATTCTGTGTCTCCCTCTCTCTCTGCCCCTCCCCTGTTCATGCTCTGTCTCTCTCTGTCTCAAAAATAAATAAACGTTAAAAAAAATTTTTTTTAAATTAAAAAAAAACAAAAAAAAACAAAATTAAAGTTAAAAAAAGAGAGAGAGAGAGAAGGAAGGTGGTTGGCATCCTTCCCCAACAGGTATGCAGGCTATACTAAACAATCTGGACTAGTTGACAGACTGGGGTTAGGACTATAGTGTGACACAGATTCTGTTATAAATCTCACAAGTGATCTATTTTGCAGATAAGGAGAAAGGGTTGCAAAAATGAACTACTAAGTGGCCAGGCTGGGATTCTGCCCCATCCCAGAGCCACACCAACTCACAGTGCTGCACGAGGACTAAAGCACAGGGAGGCAGGGGGTCCCCTCTGAGGGAAAGATGGGCCAGATTACGAGAAAGTCCACCCGGAAGAGGACTTTATTGGTTCAGTCAGTGGAACATGGGAACGTGCATAAGGAGATGAGAAGTCAAGAGAAAGTAGACTAATTTCCTGGAAAAGTGTCTCAACTAATCTCACTCCTGCATCTCTGATACCTTCTCAAGCCTCAGCTAATTGGGGCTAAAGAAACAAGATTCCGAGCAGGGAGTGGAGGCAGAGAAAGAAGGAAACGTGGAAGGAAGGGGCCGATACCCAAATATCTCTGTTGCTAGAGACTCTAGGTCTCCCCAATGAGTATCTCCCAAATGCCTCCTCTCAGCCTTACATCATTTCACTTAATCCTAAGAGGTAGGCATTACTGCCCGTTTAAAAATTTTTTTTTTCAATGTTTTTTATTTATTTTTGGGACAGAGAGAGACAGAGCATGAACGGGGGAGGGGCAGAGAGAGAGGGAGACACAGAACCGGAAACAGGCTCCAGGCTCCGAGCCATCAGCCCAGAGCCCGACGCGGGGCTCGAACTCACGGACCGCGAGATCGTGACCTGGCTGAAGTCAGACGCTTAACCGACTGCGCCACCCAGGCGCCCCTGCTGCCCGTTTTAAAGTGAGGAAACGGAAGCTCAGGAAGGTTTAGTAACTGGTCCCCTGTTGCAAAGCCAGTTAAGCGGCGTGTATGGGACTCAAACCCAGACCTGTCTGGCTCCCAAGCCCACGCCTTATGTACCACACTGCTTCTCAAAGTCAAAGTCACCCTGCCAGTTCCCTGCCCTCATTACCTGTAGTTGGGAAAAGGATGGCCTGGGAGACATCCTCCTCCTCCCTGGGCTGAGAGCCCCTGTGCACGAAGCCCCCCCGGGCATGTCTTCGAGGCAGACGCCTGACTCCAGGATCCCCACTTTCCTCGGTCACTGCCGGAGGCCCCAAAGCATCCAAGAACAGGGCCCTCACCTTGGCCAGGACAAGTTCCCGGTCCAGCTCTGGCCCGGGGCAGCCATGCCCACTCTTCAGAGACAGCAGTAAGAGGAGCAGGAGTGGAGGCTGGGGCAACATGGCTCACCCAGCGGAGGGCCAGCAGTGTCCGGTGCCCTTTCTGTCAGGGTCTGCCCCCCACCCCCCGCCTCCCCACTCTGCCCTCCCATCCCAGTACTGGCCCTCTTCTACCCCTCTCATCCCAGTCTCCCCAGTCCTTCCCACGCCCTGCAGTCCAAGTTGCCCCTGCCCATGGCATTGAGACCTCCTATCTCTGACGCAGATGTCTGTGGCCCTGAGCCTTATCTCCCACTCCTGCCAGGCATGTGGGGGAGGGGGCTGGTGAGAGTTCTCACCCAGAGTGACCTGACCTACACATACAACCCTTTCCCCCTATTCTCTCTCTCAAACACACACACACACACACACACACACACACACACAGCCACATCCCAGCACCCAGCACAGAGGTGACATCAGGTACAACAGGAGCCTGGGAGCTGGGGTCAGCCAGCTCCTAACAGTGTTACTCGTCGTCGGGGAGACAGAATGCGCCAGCCCCTCAGACCTTGGGCGGAGGGGGGGGGGGGGGGGCTTTCAACCAAGCGGCTGCGGGGGGGGTCATGGGGGGGAAGGGCTGAGGTCGGGGCTAGAACTGGGGCTAGGGCCGGGGGCAGGTGGTCCCGCCTGCTCTAAACTTAGCCTGGAGGAGCCAGTCTGGGCTCTTGTCCTCCAGCTGTGTCATCAGAGAATATTTTTGGGATTGGCAGCTGCAGGCGCCTCTGCCACTCAGGCCCAAGCCTGGCGGGCGGTTGGGGACCTGGCGGCTGGAGGTGGGAGGGAGGAGGGGAAAGAGGCCCAGGCTGTGGGAGGGGGCTGGGAAGAGAGGCTCTCCGGAGCAGGAAGCCAGGCCGCGGGCAGGGGAGGCTGCGGGGCCCCTCGCTGCAAAGGCAAACAGGAAGGACTGCCCCTCGAGCTCTCGACTCGGGGCCCGGGAATCTCCGCCGCCGCAGAGCCGCAGCTCCGGGCCGAGGGTAAGGAGGCGAGCCGGGAGCGGGCGGCCGGGGGAGAGCCCCGCGGGTCCCCGCCGCCCCCGGCCCCAGACGCGCCGCGCCTCGCCTCGCGGGCTCCCGCCGCCGCCCCCGGCCTCCGCGCGCCCGCCGCCCGCCCTTCCCCCCCGCCCCGCTGCGGGCCGGCCGCCACGATGAAGGCGGGCTCGGGGGATCAGGGGAGCCCCCCGTGCTTCCTGCGCTTCCCGCGGCCCGTGCGGGTGGTAAGTGGCGCCGAGGCCGAGCTCAAGTGCGTGGTCCTGGGGGAGCCGCCGCCCATTGTCGTGTGGGAGAAGGGCGGCCAGCAGCTGGCGGCCTCCGAGCGCCTCAGCTTCCCGGTGGACGGCGCCGAGCACGGCCTGCTGCTGAGTGGCGCCCTGCCCACCGACGCGGGGGTCTACGTGTGCCGCGCCCGCAACGCGGCTGGAGAGGCCTACGCGGCGGCCGCCGTCACCGTGCTGGAGCCGCTGGCCCCTGAGCCCGAGCCCCAGCCCGCCGAGCGCCCGCTGCCTCCTCCCGGGGCGGGGGAGGGCGCCCCGGTGTTCCTGGCGGGGCCCCGGTCCCAGTGGGTGCTGCGGGGGGAGCAGGTGGTGCTGACGTGCCAGGTGGGGGGCCTCCCCGCGCCCGCGCTCTACTGGGAGAAGGACGGGATGGCCCTGGACGAAGTGTGGGACAGCGGCCACTTCGTGCTCGAGCCCGGCCGTGCCGAGGGCGGCCCCGGCGTGAGCCTAGCGCTGCGCATCCTGGCGGCGCGGCTGCCGGACTCGGGCGTCTACGTGTGCCACGCCCGCAACGCGCACGGCCACGCGCAGGCCGGCGCGCTGCTGCAGGTGCATCAGCCCCCCGAGAGCCCGCCCGAGGACCCCGATGAGGCTCCCAAGCCCGTGGTGGAGCCGCTCAAGTGCGCGCCCAAGACCTTCTGGGTGAACGAAGGCAAGCACGCCAAGTTCCGCTGCTACGTGATGGGCAAGCCCGAGCCCGAGATCGAATGGCACTGGGAGGGCCGCCCGCTGCTCTCCGACCGCCGCCGCCTCATGTACCGCGACCGCGACGGCGGCTTCGTGCTCAAGGTGCTCTACTGCCAGGCCAAGGACCGCGGGCTCTACGTGTGCGCAGCGCGCAACTCGGCGGGCCAGACTCTCAGCGCGGTGCAGCTGCATGTCAAAGGTACTGCGGCACCCCTGGGGCTGCCCGGGCCCTGGGGAGGGGCCTCCAGCGCTGCCCGGGAGCCGGTAGGGGGAGGGGAGACGGACTAATAGCATACCGTTTCCTGCCCGCCTCCCACCCCCCAGGGATTCGTATTTAGTAGGTCTCCAGGGTACCCAGGAACTTCTTAGCAAACTTCGTAAGTGATTCTGAGGCCGAGGGTGGAAAACCAGCCTTTGATAAACCGCTTTAAGGAGTGATTGATGTACAAACCAAGAGGGAGCACTTATAGTCCAGGGGATTTCAGCCTTTTTGTTTCACTCCCCTTCCCTCAATGGAAATCCCTTGTGGAGACTGATATAAGGAACATTTTATGGGTGTACATTTCCGGGTCCAGATTCATAACTATCCATGAGAACAAGGGTAAGAGGAGGCTGCATTCACAACTGGGTCTAGTCTGTGAGTCCTGGGGGGGAAAGTCTGGCTGCAAGCGACACATTGAGAAACTCCTGATTCACACCAAAGGTAGACTTGAGGGAGGGAAAAAAAAAAAATGCACTTTTATGAAACTGCTCTCCAGGTTTGAAAGAAGAAGAAGGTGAAGGAGAAGAGATTTCCATTTCAAAGTTGAGTCACCAGCAGTATCTAATAACATTAGATACATTGCTCATAAACAGAAAACTCAGAGGAAAAAAACATCCCAAACTCCCACTGGAAGGTGAAGCTCTCCAGAATAGGAGTTCCCTGCAACTCCAGGGATTATACTTTCACTGGCTGTTCCTCAACTTGTCCCCTCAGAGGAAGAAAAGTGGGCACATTTCCTGAGCCCTGCCTGGCGCGAGGGCAGCATGTGGCACCTGTGCTTCTGTGGTGAGGTCTGATGTGCACAAACTCGCAAAACTGCACTAACACCATCAGGAAAGAAAAGCCCAGTGCGAAGGCAGAACTTCCCAGAGGCACAGGACACACACGCTTCTCCAGTGGCCTGATAACCCGCTGGCCATTTCCATCATCATGCTTTCTTTTTGTAAAATGCAGTTTTGACAACGACAATTTATTTTATTTTTTTTTTTTAGTGTTTATTTTTGAGAGAGACAGACAGACAGAGTACGAGTGGGGAGGGGCAGAGAGGAGGGAGACACAATCTGAAGCAGGCTCCAGGCTCTGAGCTGTCAGCACAGAGCCCGATGTGGACCTTGAACTCAAGAACCGCGAGGTCATGACCTGAGCCGAAGTCGGCTGCTTAACACACTGAGCCACTTGCCCCCCCTGAAAATGACTACTTTAAAATTTTTTTTTAAGTTTTATTTATTTCTTTATTTTGAGAGAGAGCGCATGCACTCATGTGCCAGGAGGGGAGGAGGAAGAGAGACAATCCCAAGCAGGCTCCACACTGTCAGCACAGAGCCTGACCCGGGGCTCAAACTCACGAACCGTGAGACCATGACCCGAGCCAAAGTCAAGAGTCAGACGCTCAACCTGCCGAGCCACCCAGCCGCCCCTGTTTCTTTAAATTTTAATTGCACTTTTTAAAAATCATTTTATTTTTTTCATCATGATTATTGTGCCCCTTTAATCCCCATCCCCTATTCCTGCCCCACCTCCCCTCTGCTAACCATCAGTTTGTTCCCTATAGTTACGAGTCTGTTTCTTGATTTGTCTCCCTCTTTTTTTATTTTTTCTTTCACTCATTTGCTTTGTCTCTTAAATTTCACATATGAGTGAGGTCATATAGTATTTTTCTTTGACTGACTTATTTCACTCAGCATTATATGCCCCAGCTCTAGCCAGGTGAAAACGACTAAAGTTCTTTAAAAATGAAATTCAGCTCAGCCCCTTGCAGAATTTGTGTAGTGCCTCTGAGGGACCCCAGGGAACAGCTGGAAAATCACCGTTGTGGTCCAAACCCTTCCATCCCTTTCCCTGCTTGACGGTCAGGAAACTGAGGCCCAGGATCACTGAAACGGCCTTGCTCAGGGTGATGTGGCCGGAGTGTCAGGGTCAGATGAGAATCCAGGCCACCTGACGTCTCTCCTGTTGGGTTTTCTGTGATCCTGGAATACCTGCTGGCCTGGGAGGAAAATGGCAGGAGCTGACGCGGGTATAGGCAGTTGGTAATGCACGGAGCCCTTCCCCTGGTCTGGCCCTCTCCAGAGCCTTCTATCTCTCCCCTCCCCACAGAGCCCCGTCTGCGCTTCACCAGGCCCCTGCAGGATGTGGAGGGCCGGGAGCATGGCATTGCCGTGCTGGAGTGTAAAGTGCCCAACTCCCGCATTCCCACGGCCTGGTTCCGTGAGGACCAGCGGCTGCTGCCCTGCCGCAAGTACGAGCAGATCGAGGAGGGCGCTGTCCGGCGCCTCATCATCCACAGGCTGAAGGCAGACGACGACGGTGTCTACCTGTGCGAGATGCGGGGCCGGGTGCGCACGGTGGCCAATGTGACAGTCAAAGGTGGGCTGGCCAGTGGGAGGAGGCCGAGGCTGAGGCAGGCGGATGCCCAGGCCCCAGGCTGGGGGATTCCCGTCCTTTTCTCAGGGCCCATTCTGAAGCGGCTGCCCCGGAAGCTCGACGTCCTGGAGGGAGAGAATGCGGTGCTGCTGGTGGAGACACAGGAAGCTGGGGTCCAGGGGCGCTGGAGCCGCGATGGGGAGGACCTGCCGACCATCTGCCAGAGCAGCTCCGGCCACATGCATGCCCTGGTCCTTCCAGGGGTCACCCGAGAAGATGCCGGCGAGGTCACCTTTAGCCTGGGCAACTCCCGTACCACCACTCTGCTCAGAGTCAAATGTGAGGGCAGGAAAGCCCGTGGGCAGACTGACTCTTCGAGGGCCGGACAGGAGGGCCAGGGCAGGAGGGTGACCAGATGCCAGAGCCTGGGTTGGCAAAGCAGACTCAAGTTGGGAGGGCTGTGGGAGGCTGGAGCAGGGCTGGAATGCAAACCCTGCCTCTGTCTCAGGCGTCAAGCACAGCCCCCCGGGACCCCCGGTATTGGCAGAGATGTTCAAGGGCCATAAGAACACAGTCCTGCTGACCTGGAAGCCCCCCGAGCCGGCTCCTGAGACCCCCTTCATCTACCGGCTGGAGCGGCAGGAGGTGGGCTCGGAAGACTGGATCCAGTGCTTCAGCATCGAGAAAGCCGGAGCCGTGGAGGTCCCAGGGGACTGCGTGCCCTCCGAGGGCGACTACCGCTTCCGCGTCTGCACAGTCAGCGAGCACGGCCGCAGTCCCCACGTTGTGTTCCATGGGTCTGCTCACCTCGGTGAGTCAGTCCTTCCGGACCCAGCCTGTCCGCAGCCGTACCCCAGTCACACCTCCCCACCCTCTCTCCTCCCTTCCCCAGCCTTCGGTCCCCGTCGTGTTATATGCCTTCTGCCTGCCAACTCTTGTCCTCTGCCAGCCCTCTGGTTCTGATGGCGGCACTCTGTCCCCATCTCAGTGCCCACAGCCCGCCTGGTGGCAGGTCTGGAGGACGTACAGGTATACGACGGGGAAGATGCGGTCTTCTCCCTGGATCTTTCCACCATCATCCAGGGCACCTGGTTCCTTAACGGGGAAGAGCTCGAGAGTAATGAGCCAGAGGGCCAGGTGGAGCCTGGGGCCTTGCGATACCGGATAGAGCAGAAAGGCCCACAACACAGACTCCTCCTGCAGGCTGTCAGGCACCAGCACAGCGGGGCACTCGTTGGCTTCAGCTGCCCCGGTGTGCAGGACTCGGCCGCCCTCACCATCCAAGGTTGGTGCTGGTGGGGACCTGAGTGGACACAGAAGTCCTTGGTGGGTTCAGACGGAGGGCTCAGCGGTCCAGAAGGCCAATTTCCACCTACGTACGACGTACGTTATCTTCAGCATCGTAGCCAAATTCTCTTTGTGGCTTATAGAATTCCATCACGTTTGCTATCTTAGAGGCATGGCCCCTGGGCCCTAGTCCCTGACTGCTTCCTGCCTTATCATGTAACCGATAACATTATCAGAGCAACTTCTTGTGGTGTTAGGCACAATCCTAATCGTTTTACGTGCGTTAATTAACATGGTTCTCTCGACAGCCCTACAAGATAGATTCTTTGGTGAGTCCATTTTACACATGGAGACACTGAGTCACAGAGGGGTTAAGTGATTTGCCCAGAGTCACCGAGCTAATGAGTGGTAGTGCTGGGTTATGAAGCCAGGCAGTCTGGTGCCAGAATCCCACTGTGCCACCTGTAGAAACCAGGAAGGAAGGGGATGAGGGGTCCCTGAGGAGGACGGTTCTTGGTGGGCATCTGAAAGTGCAGGGGACATATGGCATTTGCCATCTCACCATTGCTGGAGTTTGTCCGGCCAATCAAGGAATTCCTCGGTGACCGAGCACAGGGCCAGGCAGGTGGTCAGCTGCTGGCATCCTAGGAGGAGGGCAGAGTAAGAACCAACAACCAGAGTGGCATTTTCAAAATGCAGCCTGGGACCCCTGACATCAGAACTGCCTGGAGGGCTGGTTGATAATGCAGATCCCCTGGCCCTTGCATGCCTGTGTGGGGCCTAAGAGGTTGCATTTTCAGTAGACTCCCTAGGAATTCTGTACGCTCAAACATTGCCCTTGAGAATTGGCATGTGAGCCCAGCGATTTTCTTTTTAATTCCAACAAACGCGTTGAGCCAGCGGTTGTCTGGCCTGATGTACTCCGGCCTGCACCAGCGACGGGTGTTTATCCCAGGTGGAGCATGACAAGGGTGCTGCCTGTGCCCACGCTTCTCCCCACACAGAGAGCCCGGTGCACATCCTGAGCCCCCAGGACAAGGAGTCGTTGACCTTCACGACCTCGGAGCGGGTGGTGCTGACCTGTGAGCTCTCCCGGGTGGACTTCCCAGCGCGCTGGTACAAGGACGGGCAGGAGGTAGAGGAGGGCGAGTCGCTGGTGGTGAAGATAGATGGGCGCAAACACCGCCTGATCCTGCCGGCCGCCGAAGTCCGAGACAGCGGCGAGTTTGAGTGCAGAACAGAAGGCGTCTCAGCCTTCTTCAGTGTCACCGTCCGAGGTCAGCAACGATGGTGGTCTGGGCTCCTGCAGCTGAGGCTGATTCCCGGGGGCCATGCAGGCCCTGCCCCCTGGTCTGCCTGCTTGGGGGTCCCTTCCAGGGAGAGCCAGGGGGGCCAGCGGACACGTTTTCAAATTACTCTGTACTTGCTTCCTAATCCTCCCGTGCACCAACACCCTCCAGCATACTTGCCTTCCACATACCCCTGGCTAGGTAATGAGGGTGGGGAAACGAAATTCAATGAAGGGAAGGAGAGGCACGTGCTAACATTTACTGGGTCCCTGCCGTGAACCCAACATAATACCAAATGTTTCAAATACATAGGGTTTCACGTAATCTTCACATCTGGATGAGAAGCAGTAGATCTCTACAACACAGATGAAGAAACAGGCTCAGAGAGGTTATGTGATTTGCCCATTATCACACAGCCAGCAAACACCATAGCTGGGTTCACACCCAGGTCTGTGCTTATCCTACTATCTCAGGTAGCCACGGTCAAAGGGAAGCTTTAAGTGCAGGGGTCCAGTGGTTCTCAAGCCATGTTCTGGCTGCTTCAGAACCACCTGGGAAGCTTGTTATAAATGCATACGCCCAGGCCCCCCAGCTCTCCAGCTCCAGACTATCCAGGGTAGAGCCTGGGGATCACTCCGGGAAGGCAGCTTGGGAACCACTGATTCACCTCATCTTCTCGCTTCGAGTGGACATCCTGTCTCAACCCCACTGCAAGGAGGCCCTCTAACTGCTGTACACGCACCCAGTGACAGGGAACTCACTACCTGTAGCGAGCAGCTGTCTCACTGTGGCACCGAAGTCATTCCCCCTTCCTGCCCATCCTAGGGCCGGTGCTCCAGGGGATCCCTTGTAAAAACAGCAGCAAGCGTGGCCCAGTGTGGCCCATGCTAATGACCTCCTCTCAGCCTAGGCAAAGGCTGTTATCTGTGCCTCCCCCTCCCCCATGTCCCCGCCCAGCCACCCCCACATCCCGTGGGGACGCCCAGAACACAAAGGTGCCACATGGTTTGCGTTGCCTCACCTGCCATGCTCTCAGTACCCCACGTCATTGCTCCAGACCACCCTGCACAGCACGGCCTTAACCCTCCTAGTGTCCCCTGGGGAGGAAACTGTCTCCTGTGAGTCTCCTGTCTGCGTGACCTCGTTTTGTCTGCTTCCCACCAGACCCCCCGGTGCATATCCTGGACCCCCAGGAGCACGTGTTTGTGCATGCCATAACCTCTGAGTGTGTCATGCTGGCCTGTGAGGTGGACCGAGAGGATGCACCCGTGCGCTGGTACAAGGATGGGCAGGAGGTGGAGGAGAGTGACTTTGTGGTGCTGGAGAAGGAGGGGCCCCACCACCGGCTGGTGCTGCCTGCCGCCCAGCCCCCCGACGGGGGCGAGTTTCAGTGCGTCGCTGGAGATGAGCGTGCCTACTTCACCGTCACCATCACAGGTGGGGGGACAGGCAGGTCCGTGTGGCACCGCCTAGCAGCTGTCACACGATCCCCTCCGGGCCACTCTTCCCCAGGCCCTCTTCCCTCCCCGCAAGCTGATTGCGTGCTCCTCCTCGGTCTGCATCCTACGATTCAGTCACCCACCAAAACTACGTTGTCCTAAACGCTGGCCAGGGCTCCACGAGTCACAGAGCACCTCTGCCCCTTTCCGTTCTCTGGAGAAGGAGAACCTTCAGGAATGGCAGAGCTTTCCGGCGGGGCAGGGTGTAGGGCAGGTAAGCCCCCACCCTAGAGGGGTCAGAAGACCTCAAAAGTCTATGGGAGACCCTGGCTCCATCTGGGCACCTAACCCACCTCTCCCCAGCCCCATCTTATGTACGGTCCCTGCCCCAACCCAGAGAGCGTAGACCATTTCTACAGCAAAGGCTGACACCGTGGTCCCGATGGGGCCACCGTGCCTGTGACGTGCTTTGGTGACTGTGGTTGTGTCTCCAGATGGGGGTGGCTGTCCCAGCAGCTAGGAGACCTAATCCAAAGGAAGATTCTCTTCTTTTTTTTCTTTTTTTTGTTGTGATGAGCACTGGGCGTTCTATGTAAGTGGGAAGGTGGGAAGGCTCTCTTCGTCAACACGTGGCCCACTTGCAGGAGGAGGGAACAGGCGTGGCTCAGGGAGGGCAGCCGGGCGCCTCGGTCCCAGCTATGACTGTCCCTGTCCCGCAGATGTCTCCTCGTGGATCGTGTACCCCAGTGGCAAGGTGTATGTAGCGGCCGTGCGCTTGGAGCGTGTGGTGCTGACCTGTGAGCTGTGCCGGCCGTGGGCCGAGGTGCGCTGGACCAAGGACGGTGAAGAGGTGGTGGAGAGCCCCGCATTGCTCTTGCAGAAGGAGGACACCGTCCGCCGCCTCGTGTTGCCTGCCGTCCAGCTGGAGGACTCCGGCGAGTACTTGTGTGAAATCGATGACGAGTCGGCCTCCTTCACTGTCACTGTCACAGGTGTGGGTTCACCCCAGCCGCCCGGGGTCACCAGAGGACAGTCCTGAGCCCTCGGGGGAGCTGGCCACCTACTCCCTAGTCGGCATACTGGGGAGGAGGGAGGTGGGGCTGCGGGTGCATGTACCGAGGCTCCCTGCCCGGAAGACCCCAGGGCCCCTATTCAAGGAAGCAGGCTCCTCCCCAGCACCAGGGCCAGGAAGAGCTGTGCTCCCCTGGCTCATTTACTGGGTGCCTCCCACGTGCCACCAGACCCCGGGCCGGGTGCTGCAGGTAACTGGTGTGTGATATACATGCACCGTCTCTGCTCTCAGAGCTGCAGTCTAGCTGGGGAGGCAGCTGTTAACCAGGGGTCGCAAACGGGCAGTCCGTAGGGCCCCATGCAGCCCACAGATGTGTTTTGTTTGGCCTGCAGAGTCTTACCAAAGTCAGGACAGTTCAAATAACAATCCGGAGTTATGCGTCCTCTTGAAAAAGCCGAAGACCCGGCGGCTCTGGTCCCGATTCCCCCCATGGCGACGAACAGCTGGTGCTGAGTAGCAGCTGCCCCCATAATATGGGGCCCACATTCCTCTGCCCTTCCCCCTCTGCCATTCCTCTTTGCCTCTCCCCAGACCCCTTCCGCCACTCACCTGACCACCTACCTGGCCCCTGTGGGCATTTGAGTTTGCGACCCCTGTGTTAAACCAATAAATGCACAAATAAATGCACAGTTGACACGTCGTGACAAGTGATGTGAAGGACCAGAGGGCTGGAGAGAGAACAGGAGAGTCAGAGAGGGCTGCGGAGAAAGCCACCACGCCCCTGGGCTGGACTCTGGACACCTGGTGGCAAGCAGACAGACCCGCTCACTTCCCTCCGGGAGCACGAAGCCTGGGAGGAAAGCCAGACACTTTAGAGGGTCTCAGAAGGTGGACTGTCCAGTGTTGTGACAGGGGTACAGAGGGAGCTCAAGGCTGGGGGGCTGCTAACCTTGTCGGCAGGCAGGAAGTGCCTTCAAGGCAGATACTTGGGGGCAGGGGCCGAGGTAGCTGAGTGGGGTCAGGTTTGGGCCGAAGGTAGATGGGAGAATGTTCAAAGCTGGAAAAGCACAAGACGACTGTGAAAGTCACGGTGGTTCGGTGCTGGAAAGCGTGGGGCCGCAGGCCTCAGCGCCAGACCTGGTGTGGATATGCAGCTCGGGGAGGTGGCGGGGCGCTCGCAGGGCCTGACAGCTTGGTGGCACAGAAGAAACGTGCTGGCTGCACTGCACTGTCTTGTCGCCCTGTCCTCCGCTCTGCCCCAGCAGTGATGCCTCGATCCAGGCTGAGCTGCCTGGGTGCCCCCACCCCCAACCCGTGAGAGTGCAGCCTGGAACACCCAAGCCACAAAGCCAAAGGCCTCTCTGTGCATGTTTTGTCCTGTAGTGACCCCTTCAAGCTTTTCAGCCCCACGCCCTGGCCAGACACAATGGCAGACACACATTTCAGCTCACACCTGGCCTCCCCACAAAACACCAGATTGCTCACCGGGAAGTTCACACAAGCGGCCGGGAAGTTCACACAGAGCCAGCCCGGCTTTGGGCCAGGGATAAACAAGTCTGATGCCAAGCTGAGGTCCCGCAGCTGTGCGGACACTCCAATCCTGTCATGGCACCTTGTCCTCACCCCACTGCTCCCTTCACCTCCTTAGCTCCCCAGGCAGCCGCACCTTTCAATCTACCAGCCTTGCTGGACCCCCGAGAACCAGCCTGCGTCCTTTGGACTCTTAGAACAAGCCCTGTTAGGGAGGTGGGTTGTGGAGGCAGAGGACTTGTGTGCTGGTGAGCACGTCTGCCCATGCGCACCTCTGCAAAAAAGTGTTTCCGAGAAGCGAGCAGTTCCTGAGCTTAGCCACAAGGGGGCCGCATGGTAAAGGGGCTCTAAAATGTCTTGGAAACTAGAAGATTCTGGGAGATGTTCAGGGCGCATGGGAGCATGGGCAGGCTCGGACTCAGTGCTTGAGCACCAGTCACCTCCAGTGTTGACATAGGAGGTCCTTTCCTGTGGAGGAATGACCCCTTTGGAGCAGTTGGAGATGAACTCCCAGAATCAGCGTTTAGCATCCCTGGGGAACTCAGGTGCTGGCAACTCGTAGACACAGATGCAAAAATCATTACTGAGTTCTGCAAGCTTTGGCTTTCAATCCCTACCACTGCTCACAGAGTCTGAGCCTCCCTTTAACACATGGTGGCTCTTCCTCCAGCCCTCGAGTACGTGGACCCAGCTGTGACCTTAAAGAGATTGGTTAATCACTCTTTGGCTCGATTTCTTCATCTGGAAAACAGGGATAAAATGATACCTACCTCTTAGGATTGCTGTGAGAGTTCAGTGTGTAAAGTGCTTAGGACTGTTCCTGGAACCTTAGGAAATCATACAGAAGTATTCGCTGTTCCGGATCTACAATCTCTTGTTCACAATTCTGAAATCCAAAAAACCTCTCCAAACCAAAAGTCTTTTTCTAAGTTTCGTCTTCAGAGTCATTTCAGTAAAACCTGTGAAACTATTTCTGCTCTTTAAGTATCTTGTTTAGAGTGAGTATATGTATATGTCACACTGCCGAAATGTTAGTGTGGTTGGTTGCGGCGGGGGATGGGGCGCGGGGGGGGGTGCTCCAGTGGGGGCTAAGAGAGGCAGGTATGTGATATATAATAAATGCACCTTTTTTTCCTGGGATCTGAAGCATTCTGGATTCACATCTCTGGCCCCAGGGTTTTCGGAGGGTAGATCGTGGACCTGTTATTCCTTGTTATCATTATCCTTATCACTCTTGTTGCGAGCGACAGGAACTCCGTGTTGCCAGGGCGGCTGGCGATTGAGTTTGTGACAGCCTGTGATTGCCCCACTCTGCAGAGCCCCCGGTGCGCATCATATACCCCCGAGATGAGGTGACCTTGATCGCCGTGAGCTTGGAGTGTGTGGTGCTGATGTGTGAGCTGTCTCGGGAGGACGCCCCTGTGCGCTGGTACAAGGATGGGCTGGAGGTGGAGGAGAGCGAGGCCCTGGTGCTGGAGAGCGACGGGCCACGCCGCCGCCTGGTTCTGCCTGCGGCCCAGCCCGAGCAGGGGGGCGAGTTCGTGTGTGATGCTGGAGATGACTCAGCCTTCTTCACTGTCACCATCACAGGTGGGCATTCTCTGGGCACCGTGGGGAGCTAGAGAGGCAGGAGGCCGAGGGACAGACACCCAACCTTCTCACTTCCTGCTTCTTAGGGGCCCCCCACCTGCCCCACACAGCCTGCCCCTCCCCCAGACTCCTCATTCTCAGCCATCAGAGAGCCCTGGCTTGCCCAGATCAAGCCATGACAGTGACTACAGAGAGCCCAGCAGTTAGGAGCATTCATTCATCCATTCATTCATCAAATATTTATTGACCAACTACTATGTGCTCGGCACTGTTCTGGATGCTGAGGGATAGAGTAGCAAGCCAATAAGAGAACACCTCCGGTCTTTGTGGAGCTCGAGTTCTAGTGAGGATACACAGACAACCAGTAGGCGATGATAAGTACATCAGAAGCAAAGTGGGGAAAGGGGGTATGGAGTGGGGGCGTGGTAGGGTGGGGCGTGCACTGGGGTCACATCGGTCTGGGTCTACCTCTGTCTATCTGTGGGCCCTCAGACAAATCACTTTCCTCTAAAGAGGCTTCGAGTCCTCCTCTGTAAAGTGAAACCAACATTGGTGCCGCCCTCGGGAGCGTCAGGAGTAGCTGTGAGAAGAGCTGCCGTGTGCTTAGCACAGCACCGGGCACACAGTAGATGCCCCCAGATGGTAGCCACACAAGTCCCGAGAACTGCTCTGGAAAGAGAGAGTGCTGGGAAGCCAGTGTGAGTGGGTGGGAGCCTGCTGGCTGAGCCTGAGCACCTTTCCCTCTGTCTGTCCACCAGCCCCACCAGAGAGGATCGTGCACCCGGCAGCTCGCTCCCTGGACCTGCAGTTCAGGGCTCCAGGGCGTGTGGAGCTGCGCTGTGAGGTGGCCCCTGCCGGGTCCCAGGTGCGCTGGTACAAAGATGGGCTGGAGGTGGAAGCATCGGACGCACTGCAGCTGGGAGCCGAGGGGCCCGCTCGCACCCTGACCCTGCCCCACGCCCAGCCCGAGGACGCCGGGGAGTATGTGTGCGAGACTCGGGATGAAGCCGTCACCTTCAACGTCAGCCTGGCCGGTGGGTGCTTCCTGCCAGCCCGGGTGCGGAGGGGGCAGTGAGCCGGAGCTGACATGTTCCTCTCTCTGTCCAGAGCCCCCAGTCCAGTTCCTTGCTCCAGAGGCAGCCCCTGCCCCACTCTGTGTGGCCCCTGGGGAGCCGGTGGTGCTGAGCTGCGAACTGTCCCGGGCCAGTGCCCTGGTCTTCTGGACTCACAATGGGAGGCCGGTGCAGGAGGGCGAGGGCCTGGAGCTCCATGCTGAGGGCCCCCGCCGCATCCTCTGTATCCGGGCCGCAGACCTGGCCCACGCAGGCCTCTACACCTGCCAGTCTGGGACAGCCCCGGGGGCCCCCAGCCTCAGCTTCACCGTCCAAGTGGCTGGTGAGTATGGCCCGGGCAGAAAGACTGAGAGCGTTGCACCCCCAAGCCCATGTGAGTTTCCCCGCCTCTCTAGCATGCTTTATCCATCCCTCACCCACCTCTCTCAGTATCTTGCCCTCCCCACAGCCCTCGGGCCTCTCCCCGTCCAGTGACCCCCAGCTCTGACCCCACAGAGCCCCCCGTGCGGGTGGTGGCCCCCGAGGCAGCCCAGACAAGGGTTCGCAGCACCCCAGGCGGGGACCTAGAGCTGGTGGTGCGCCTCTCCGGGCCCGGGGGCCCTGTGCGCTGGTACAAGGACGGGGAGCGACTGTCGAGCCAGGGGCGGGTGCAGCTGGAGCAGGCCGGGGCGAGGCAGGTGCTGCGGGTGCGGGGGGCACGGAGCTGGGACGCTGGGGAGTACCTGTGCGACACGCCCCAGGACAGCCGCATCTTCCTCGTCCGCGTGGAAGGTAACAGTGCACCCCTCACTCCCTGTGGGCCCTGTCACCCCAAAGACCACACCCCTGCACCCTTCTGGGACTCCTTCAGCCCCCGACCCCCTCCTGGCTGCCTTGGGCTCTAACCGGTGCATGCACAACCGGTACTTGGATGAGGCTTCAGGAACCCTCTGTATAGGAGGAGCCATAACCCAGTGGTTAAAAGCAGGGGCTTTGGGGTCAACCCACCCAGGTTCCAATCTGGGTTCCACTTGTCAGTAGTGTGAGACTCTGGCAAGTGGCTCCACCTCTCTGGGCCCCGGCTCTGAAGGGCGGGGCGGGGGGTGGTGCTTGTCTTGTAGGGCTGTTGTGACCCTTAAATGAGATAAATAGGGTCCATGGTAAATTACCTAATAGGGAGTCAGAGAAGTAGGGAGCCAGGCTGGGATTGAAAGGAAGTAGCTAGGAGCGGCAGGGAGCTGGCATCTTGTCCTCTGAGATACCCCCCGTGGTCCTCAGCAAAGATCTTTCGGATAACTGAGAGACGAGGACCTGCACCCAGGAGAGGATGGAAAGGAGGGAGAGGGAAAGACACAGCCCCACCTCACTGCCTGACCCCATCCCCCCAGAACCACCACTGGCAAAGCTGGTCTCAGAGCTGACGCCACTCACCGTCCATGAGGGTGACGATGCCACATTCCGGTGTGAAGTCTCGCCGCCAGATGCCGATGTCACCTGGCTCCGCAACGGGGCCGTTGTCACTCCGGGGCCGCAGTTAGAGATGGCCCAGAATGGTTCCAGCCGCACGCTGACGGTGCGACGCTGTCAGCTGGACGATGCGGGGACCGTGACTGCCCGAGCAGGGGGCACAGCCACAAGTGCCCGGCTCCACGTTCGAGGTTTGGTCCTGATGGGGATGCAGTGGTCTTGTCTCCTGTGCCTGTTCTCTCAGCCCTGGCCCTGGCAGCCTTGCGCCTCTGCCCAGGGACCGGCCGGTGAGCAGGGGGTCGGTCATCAGCCTCCAGGCCCCACCAGGCTCCATGACCCCCTCCCCCTTCCTCCCCAGAAACGGAGCTGCTGTTCCTGCGGCGGCTGCAGGATGTGCGGGCAGAGGAAGGCCAGGACGTGTGCCTCGAAGTAGAGACAGGTCGAGTGGGCGCAGCAGGTGCCGTGCGCTGGGTGCGAGGTGGGGAGCCCTTGCCCCGTGACTCGCGCGTGTCCACGGCCCAGGACGGCCACGTCTACCGCCTCTTCATCCACGGCATCGTCCTGGCCGACCAGGGCACCTACGGCTGTGAGAGCCACCACGATCGCACCCTGGCCAGGCTCAGCGTGAGGCGTGAGTGCCCTGTCTTCTCCTAACCCATCACACTGCCCCGTGGCGCAGCCTTTCCTGGCTGCCCCAGGGCCCCTCAGACCCCCCACCAAAGTGCCCCTCGCCACTGAGGCAAGTCAGCCCTGGCTGGCCTCCAGAAGTGTGACCTGAAGCAGCCTGCCCAAAGCAAAACTTTTCATTTTCTAGTGTTTTCTATCTACCCTAGAAGTCCGTGTGGATTTTGCATTCCATTTCACGTGTCCCAGTTGGCTTTGCTGTAAACGTAAATATTATACTCCAGAAACACGTGCCGTGTTTATCCCTCAGTCACCTGCCCCAGGGTCCACGGGCCCATTTGGCAAATAGCAACTCCCCCATCTGCCCCAAGCCAGAGCTTTCTATTAACTGCGAGACCTCATGCAAGTTACTTACTCTCTCTGAGCCAAGTCTTCTCAAGAATGGGGCTGATCCGTACTTCAAGGGTCTTCAGGAACAATAGCTCAGATGACATGAAAAATGCCCACACAGAGCTTGGTAAATGGTTGCTGTTGCTGATATGTAGTCTCTTCTAATTTATTTCATTCATTTAATCGCAATAAACCCATGTCTCAATGCTGTTCGCCTTGTACGGTTGGAGAAACTAAAGCCCAGAGAGGTCGAGCAGTTTGCCAAAGGTCACACAGCACACAAACCATGTGGCAGAGCTAGGGCCTAATCCCAGCTTGTCTGACTCCGATTCCTGTGCTCCTCCCAGTGTCACAGTACCCCTCACCCAGACTCCTCGACCCTCTAGCCACAACTCATCTCCTTCACGTGTGCCCTCTCCTAAGCCCCTCCCCACCCCGCCCAGTTGGCCTCCTGTGCTCCTTTCTCCCTGATCCTGGTTCCGGGCTTCCTTCCACAGGGGCTCAGATTGGGTGTTAGGGGTGGTACAGGCGGGGCCAAGAGCTGTGTGAACCCTCAAAACCCCCGCCCAGAGCTGGAGCCCTCATCCTCCCTCTCTCCCCATCTCCCCCCACCAGCGAGGCAGCTAAGGGTGCTGCGGCCTCTGGAGGATGTGACCGTCACTGAGGGGGGCAGTGCCACCTTCCAGCTGGAGCTGTCCCAGGAGGGTGTGACCGGGGAGTGGGCCCGAGGTGGAGTCCGGCTGCAGCCGGGGCCCAAGTGCCACATGCATGCAGAGAGCCACAGTCACCGTCTGGTACTCAGCGGCCTGGGCCTGGCTGACTCGGGCTGCATCACCTTCACGGCGGATTCCCTGCGCTGCGCAGCCAGACTCACTGTGAGAGGTGTGGATTCTGGGCCCGCTGCTTGCCTGCTGACTGCCCTGAGTGTGATTCCACCGATCCCCCTCCCTGTGTGGCCCCCTGCACTGACCCTGCCTGTCAGAGTGTGCCTCCCCTGACTCTTTGGCCTTGGGTGGCCCCCAAGACCGCCCTGCTTGAGTGTGGCTCCTCTGACCGATCTGATCCAGCGTGACTCCACTGACCTTCTGGTCCCTGTGAACCACTGACCATGCCACTGTGAGTGTGCCTGTGCCGGTGTGGTCCCTCTTGTCTGCTGCCTGACCAGGGCCCCACTGACCACTCTGAGTGTGGCCCCACTGACCACACCTGCCTGCCGTGGCCCCTGCTGCCTGCCTGCGTGTGCCCTTCTGACCACTCAAGTCCCAGTGACCCACTAACTGCCTAAGGATGAC
The DNA here is from genome assembly GCF_023721935.1 of Panthera uncia. Taxonomy (NCBI): domain Eukaryota; kingdom Metazoa; phylum Chordata; class Mammalia; order Carnivora; family Felidae; genus Panthera; species Panthera uncia. The sequence goes on from NW_026057584.1 coordinate 18,148,501, forward strand.
TCTGCTAGCAACTCTGGTTCAGGGACGCCCATTTTTCTACGCCCCATATTCCCCACTGACAACACGTGCTCTGGAGTTCCCCCCATTGCTCCTCTGAACACATCATGTCTCCCACTGGCCAGTGTCACCTGTCCATTCCAGTAAAGTGTGGTCCCCACTGACCATACCTGCCTATAGGTGACTCCACTGGCGTCCCTGCTTTGGTTCCCGCCCCCATGCCCCGCTAATTCCAGCATGTCCCCCACTGGCCAACTTAAAGTGTGATACCCCCAGCTGGCCACTCCTGTCCCATTGACCCCTGTGGCCCTGTTGTGTCGTCCACTGACTAGCATCCCACTTGGACCACTTGTGTCCCGGCACATCCCCCTCTGACGAGTGGCCTCCACCCACCACCTTCCCCAAATGCGTCCACCACTGACCCCTGTGCCCAAGTGTGTCTTCCTTCTCCCCCTCCCAGAGGCCCCAGTGACCATTGTGAGGGGGCCACAGGACCTAGAGGTGACCGAGGGAGACACAGCTACATTGGAGTGCGAGCTTTCCCAGGCCTTGGCTGATGTCACTTGGGAGAAGGTCAGAACCCATCCCACCTTGACATCATAAGGACATAATGATAATGGCCCAAATGGAAACAACTAATACTCCCTGAACAGATGTGTCTGGCACTGTGCTCAGATTTACTTTACATTAAACCCTCTAATCCTTACAACAGCCCTATAGAGTAGGTTTTGCTATCTCTGTGTTATCTCTAAGGAGCCTGAAGCTCAGTGGGGTGGTATCGCCCAGCGGCAGACAAAAGGGGTAGAGCCATATTTGAGTCCAGATTTGCCTTATTCTAGAATCCATGCTCATGTCCAGAGTGATCGGTACACGACTTTTGGCTTCCAGTGCCCACGGCGCCCCTTTTCAGTCCTAACATCCCCAAGGATGACACCTTCCCAGTGAGGCTCCTGGGGAGGCCTCAAAGGCTCAGGACAGCCAGATCCCAGCCTGGGGGGACAGAGAGGCATAAATGCTCCTCGAAACCTCTGGACTTCAACAGACGGCGCCGCCCTCTCCCAAGGCCGAGGCTGCCTGTGTCCAACCGAATTCTCCCCGACCCTCTGCAAATCTCGCCCCTAGGACGGGCGCCCGCTCACCCCCAGCCCTCGGCTCAGGCTCCAGGCCCTCGGCACGCGACGCCTTCTCCAGCTGCGGCGCTGCGGCCCCTTGGACGCCGGGACCTACAGCTGTGCAGTGGGGACGGCTCGCGCCGGCCCCGTCCGCCTGGCAGTGCGCGGTGGGTACCGGGCGCTGCCCGGACTGGGCAGTGCTGCGGGCGCGGGGGCTGCGGACCCGACTAGCCCCGGACAGACTCCGGTGCCTCCCGGGAGTAGGGCGGAGTGTGGGCGTGAGCGGGCACCGCCCCCTCAGCCCCGCCCCCGCCTCACGCCCCCGGCTCCGCCCCAGAGCGCACGGTGTCAGTGCTCTCCGAGCTCCGGGCGGTGCGCGCCCGCGAAGGCGACGGCGCCACGTTCGAGTGCACCGTGTCGGAGGTGGAGACCACCGGGAGCTGGGAGCTCGGAGGCCGGCCGCTGAGACCCGGAGGCCGCGTCCGCATCCGACAGGAAGGTCTGGCGGACTTTCTTCCTATTCTGGCCCCCTGCTGCCCCGCCCCCGGCTCAGGCAAACCCCGCCCTACTAGGATAAGCCCCGCCTCTGGCTCGAGTGAGCCCCGCCCCACAGCCCAAGGAACCTTCTCCCGGTATTTCTCCGGTCCCCAGCTCTGAGCCACCGGTCCTGGACCACTCCTCTTTCCCCTCAGTCCCGCCCCCGGCGCACATTGGCCGCGTCCAAACCGACCCGGGGACCTACTCCGGCCCACCTTCATCCCCGAACCCTCCCCTTGGCTGCTCCGGCCTCGCTAGCGCCTCTCTCACCCCCAGGGAGGAAACATGTTCTGGTGCTGAGCGAGCTGCGCCCGGAGGACGCCGGTGAGGTCCGCTTCCAGGCGGGACCCGCCCAGTCCGTGGCTCAGCTGGAGGTGGAGGGTAAGCAACTGGGGAGGGACGGTTGGGAGAGGGCATCATCTCCCCTCGGGACTGGCAGGCTGGCGGCTGGTCCTGGGAACACTGCCTCCCCACCTCCCTTCCTCGAGGGACTCTTCTGGGGCGGGTCACAGAGGGCAGTGCGTTTCCTGGGGAGGAGGAGACTTTGGGTTAAGGGTACAGAGGATCGGGCTGGTGCCTTAGATATCTAAGAGAAGTGGAGGCTGCAGGGAGGGGGAAGATGCGTCTCTCCTCCTGGGGGCCCTGCGTGTCCCTATTAACTTAAGCCCTCGTCCTCACCCCCAGCACTGCCTCTCCAGATGTGCCGCCGCCCGCCTCGAGAGAAGACGGTTCTGGTCGGCCGCAGGGCGGTGCTGGAGGTGACTGTGTCCCGCTCGGGGGGCCACGTGTGCTGGTTGCGGGAGGGGGTCGAGCTGTGCCCGGGAGACAAGTATGAGCTGCGCAGCCACGGCCCCACCCACAGCCTGGTCATCCATGACGTGAGACCTGAGGACCAGGGCACCTACTGCTGCCAGGCCGGCCAGGACAGCGCCCACACACGGTTGCTGGTAGAGGGTGAGTGGAGCTGACTGGGCAGAGGTCAGAGAGGCAGGCTGGCTGGCCAGACAGGAGGGGTCGCCTGGGAGCTGGTGGGCTGAGACACGCCTACCAGAGGTTTTCCAGGACTTGGGATGGCCAACTGGTTCTGGGGTGTGTGGAGGTGGGGAGTGGGGGAGGGGCTGAGGGCTGAGCAGAGGAGGGAGCCCTGTGTTCTCTACTGGAACCGTCTGGTTCAGGTCAGCCGTTTCCACCTTTCTATGCCCTTTCCTGTCCAGGCTTCTCACTTGCTCCTGCCTCTGGACTGTGTCTGTCTCTCTTGAATGCCCCATTTGGACCCTAATTCCTCTCCTTCCTACCTACTAGCCCCTGATCTGTGCCTACCTGTCCCTCATCCCCCTCCTGCTCTCTGCCCAGCTGGCTTCTGCCCATCTCAGCCAGCTCCACATCGGGCTGAGAAGAGGGCTCCTCTAGTCCCATTTCCTTCCTCTTCCACAGAGATGCCCCCTCCACTTGAATTCCCGCATTTCCTACCCCTAACTGGGGGCTGACTCCCATTTTCCTGCCCTCATAGACATCCCTGACAGAGGCCCAGAAAGGGTGGGGCAGAGGGTGAGGAGCCAGCTCTTCCTGTGCGGGTGCCCAGGCTCTGCCAGGGGAGAGGACGGTGGTACCCACTCTCTCCCCAGCCCCACGCCAAGTCATTCCTCTGCAGGTAGCTAGGAGGACCGAACCAGGCCAGGCAGGTGCCCTCGGACAGCTTGGAAGGCGTGTGCCCGTACCCTGGGCAGGGGTGGGGAGGCAAGGGAACCACAGGTGTTGGGGACAATAAAGTGGTGCAGTCCTTTTCCCTGGCTCTCTGTGTGATGTAGGAGGGCAGAACTTGCCTGGAGCCTCTGTGTAGTAAGTGACACAGGACACCAAGGGCTGCGGGGCTTCCCATTTGGCCCGTGAAAGTGCCAGCCACTGAAGACCACCACCACTCCTGGCAGAAGCCACACAGTTTGGCACATTTATAAAATATGTAAAACAGGGTGGGGTGAGGGGAGACAGAAGCATGAGGTGTCCAGGGTGGCATGACAGACACCAGACATGCACCGTGCATTTAAGCCCCCTCCCCCAGCCCCTTTCCCTAACCCAGCCCCGAGCAGCACCCCCCACCCCCCTCCCCTGCCACTGCCCTCAGGCTGGTGGCTTTGTAGAAGACAGGGGACCAGGGCTAGGGGTGCTGCCATTTGCCCCAGGGACAAGGACAAGAAGCCTTAGATGAGTCTGGTTGGGAGGTGGAGCAGTGGGGGAGGAAGGCAGACATCCTCCACTTAGACATGCAGGAGAGTGGCCTGTGGGACCCCAGCAGTGGGGGTGGAGGCAGGGCCAACCTTGGAGAAGCCCCACCAATCAGAAATCTAAGGCAAGGGTCCCAGTGTCCCCTCAAGCCCACGCCTCCATACACACATATACACACACACACAGGCGGCACACTCACAACCCTGAGCACACCCCAATGGGGCTCACACCCCACATCCCTCAAGAGCCCCTCTGGAGCTCGGGAGGAGGCTTTCCCCTTAGGCCAGGCCCAGCCTGAGACAGGTTCTCTCTTCCAGTAGCCGGGCCAGCCCTCTTCAGGGTGGGGAGGGGGACAGCCAGAGGCCACAGGGCCAGGCAGGCTGGGTAGAGGCCCAGCAGACCTCCCCAAGCTGGCAGAGCTGGTGACCTCAGAGTCTAGGTGGGCAGGAGCAGCAGTACTGCTATACCCGCACGGGGGGCCCTGAGCAGGCCGTCAGTGGCCCCCGAGACCCATACTCATAGTCCGCGTCTGTGGGCGAGGCCATGAAGGAGCTCAGTGAGCTCCCCGTCTGCCGGTCCCGGAAGCTCTGGATGTAGCTCTGTGGGAAAGTAAACACGGGTGTAAGCGTGGAAATCCTGCCCCGGAAGCCACCTCCAGGGACATCCTCTCCTTGCACGCCACAGCCTCAGACTCACCCCAGAGTGCCACAGGCCCAGGGCCTCACCACAGCCCACTCGGGCTATAGTCCATAGCCCGAGACCCTACCCATACTATACCTCATTAAAATTCCTACTCAGGACACCTTTCCCCCAGTCCTAGAGCTGGAACCCGTCAGGCTCCTTGTGCAGGGGTTACAATAGGCAGACAAATGCTAGCCCTTCTAGATTGAGATCGGCCTCTGGGGAAGGCCCAGTTCCGTTGGACAGAGTCTACAGTACTCCCTTCTCCCCCCATTCAGGCTGGAGGGGCCCAGGTTGCTCACCGGGGAGAGGACATCTCCATTGAAGCGTTTGATGGGCACAGGCCTGCGCCGATAGGCGGGGTCAGGAGGCCCGGGCCTTGGAGGAGCCCGGGGGCCTCTGGGGGGCGCTCGAGGGGGTCTCTTCTTCCTCCGCTTCTCCTTGCGCTCTTCCTGCTGCCGAATCCGCATCAGCTGGACGCGTCGTCGCTGCCGGCTGATGACCACTGTGCAGGGGTGGGCAGAGAAGGGACTCACAGGCTCACACGCCTCGTGTCCTCCAAGCCTCCCTGATCCTTCCTACCTCAGGGCTCCAGGTGTCCAGATTCCCTTTGTCCATAACCTCCTGCTCCCCCTTCCTTTCCCCATCTCCCACGCCCCAGATGGGACTTCCTGCAGTTGTTCTTTTCTTCCAAAGGTCATATGGAAGATTCCTAGACTTCTAAGTACTCCCTCTCCAGCTATTATCCCTTTCCCAATCCTGAGCCCCAGGTGACTCACCTAAACCAGCCGTCATCATCTCTCAATTGGACAACTACAGCCTCCTTCTCACTGGTTGGGCCTTCCATGCTTGCCCCCCATTTCCACAATGTTTCTTACACTCAGCAATCAGAACGAGCATCCCAAATGCTAAATGAGATTCTATCCACCCCCTGCTTTAAACCTGCAATAGCATCACATTGCCCTCCTGGTAAAATCCAGAGTCCTAATCACGGCCCACAGGGCCCGCACAGTCGGTATGCCTCACCCACCACACTGCAGCCCACTTCCTCAACAAGCCAAGATCTTTCTTTCTGGGGACCTGCCCTTGCTGTTCCCTCTTTTTCTAGCTCTTTGCGCGTGGCCTCTTATCCTTGAGCACTCTACTCAAATGTCACCTCTTCCTAGCGGCCTTCCTTGACCCCTGTATCCGTAACAGCCTCTGTAGGTCACTTGTTTACATTGCCCTGCATATTTCTTTCGTATCACTCCAGAGCTGGAATTATCTAGTTTGTATGCATTCTGTTATCTGTCTCCCTCCACCTGAATGCAACCCCATGAGCGCAGGGTCCTTTTCTGTTGGATCCCCTGTGCCTGAAACGGGCTTGCCACAGAGCCACTGCCCCATACCTTGTTGCAGAATGAATAGTGGCGCTGCGGTCCTGTCTTCCCAGACCCTGAGCCAGTCAGCTCTCTAACCCTATTGAGGCCTTTGGTTACTAGTATGTACTGCTCCTTCCCCCGTGCCCCATTTGCTCAGTCCTCCCACCCGTCCTTGGCCACTCATTTCTCTCTCACCCACCCTGGCCTGGACCCTCTCACCTTCCGTGTGGGAGTCCCTCTCGGCCGTCACCCGCCACTGCACCAGAACGCCCATCAGGCTGAGCAGGGGCCAGAGTGCCAGCAGGGCCCAGCTCCGCCAGCAGAGGGGGGGTACTGGGGCGGCACGCAGTCGCTCCACCGCGTAGCGCCCCAGCAGCAGCAGCTCAGCAAAGTAGTCAGCGGCAGTGGCGATGAGCGCAGCACCTGTCACGGCGGTGGCCAGGGTGGTGAGTGGTCGCGGCCAACGCAGTGTGAGCAGGGCGCAGAGTAGGCCGCCCCCCAGCAGCAGCCCCAGTGGGCCCCACACAGAGCCTGGCTGGTAGTAGGGAGCGGAGCCCAGCAGGGCGGCAGCAGCGAGCAGCAGACCCAACAGCAGCCCCACCAGGAAGAGGCCCACACTGCGCACCAGCATGGCCACCAGCCCGCAGAGCAGCCCAATGCCCAGTGCGATGCCCGCACTTGCCCCGGCACTCAGCTGTGTCTCCAGCACCCGCTCTCGGTAGCACAGCAGGAAGATGACCACCGAGCCAAACAGCAACCCAGTGAGGAAGAGTACTGCCTTGAAGCAGCGGTAACCTGGAGGGGAACAAGGGCTAGTGAGGGGCCAAAATGAGGTCACCAGGCTCCAGAAAGGGGATCAGAGAGGTTTTGGACATGAGAATCACAGAGGAACCAGGAGCAGGACACTAAGGTCAGAATCTTGGGGGCCACTGGAGTTCTGAGGGCATCAGTGATGGGACCATTGGGGTCCAAGGAGGTCAGAGAGATAGGTCATTGGGACTCACTGGGAAAGCAGAGAGATAAGAGTTACTGAGATGAGTGTTGGGTCTTTGAGGGTCAGATAAACCATTGGAGTCAAGAGTGAATCAGTGATAGGGTCATTAGGGTCTTTGGAATCATAGGGGTCAGAGAGAGAGGTCATTTGGGGTCACAGGCGATCAGCAATAGAATCACTGGGGCCTTAGGAGGGATTGTTCAGAGATACAAGGTATTTAGAAGTCAGAAAGAACTTGAGAGATGAGGGTCACACAGGTTCAGAAAGATAATGTCTTTAAGGGGTAACAGGGCTTCAGAGATACAACATTAGTAGAAAATTACAAAGAGAATGGAAAAGCAGGGTTATTGGGGAGGGGTTCCAGAAGATGAGGTCATTGCAAGCAGGGGAATTAACAGACATGGAATCGTTGAGAGTGTTAAAGGGTTTCTGAGAGGGTAATATTGAAGCCAGAGAAATGGGAGATCATGAGGGTAGGCAGACAATGGCATCATAGGGATCAAAGTGTCAGGAGTAACAGAGGGAGACAGGGGGATGGGAGGTAATGAGATAACTGGAGGCGGCTGGGGGTCACTAGGGTCATAGAGTGTTCAAGAGGATTATAAGGGGAACCGGTGGTCATGGAGTTTCAGAAAAATGGAAGTTATACCCATTAAGGGTAACTGGAAGAGTGAGGGACTTGTAGATACTGAACAGTTGGGAAGATGGAAGTCAGAGATGGAGGTCAAGGGGTCAGGGTACGCCAAAGAGAAAGTTCATAAAGAGATTCAGGAGGTGCCTGGGTGGCTCAGTCAGTTAAGCATCTGACTCTTGATTTTGGCTCAGGCTGTGATCTCGAGATCGTGAGATTGAGCCCCACGTTGGGCTCTGTGCTGAGCATGGAGCCTGCGTGGGATGCTCTCTCTCCCTTTGCACCTCTTCCCTGCTCTTGTGCATATTCTCTCTCTCTCTCTCTCTCTCTCTCTCTCTCTCTCTCTCTCAAAAATAAATTTAAAAAAGAGGAGATTCAGTTTTAGGAATGAGGGAAGCATCAGAGTCCAAGAGGTTCTGGGGTCAGATAGAGGAGTAGGGGCATACACAAGGGCTCAGAGTCCAAGAGCCTGGGAATGAGGGCATCCAAGGTGGGTAAAGTGGCAGAGAAGCCCAGGGGAGAGAATGTCAGGCTGCTTGAGCAACTGCAGAGAGAGTGGGTATGGGTAGTGGAGAGCATGAGGTGACAGACTCCTTAGAGACCCAGAATGTGTCCTAAACCCTTAGAAGGGCACTTCCTCTTGCTCATTCTGCAGTTGTTCAGCTTGGAGTTTGGGGGTGGAAGAGGAGGGAACATCTGGCTCCCATCCTTACCCACTACACAGCCATTCTAGGGGGAGGTATAAATGCTGCAGAACACTAGTCTCATGGCACCTCTGCCCAGCCTGGAATCCAGATCTCCATGCTTCCTTTGTACTTCTTCCAATTGCCTATAATGATCCTCCTAGAGGCTTCCCTTGGGCCCCCAGCCCATGGAGCTCACTCCCCTCTCTGAAATTCTGTAACTCTTGCAGTAGTCACCAGGCACTTATTCCACTAGCCCATCTGGTACCTTTGTGCAAATTAGAAAAAGTCATGTCTTCCTCTAGGTAAAGCAGCCTTGTGCCAAGGCCTAGAGTTTGGCAAATGGACCATGGGCTGGATTTCAGCTCCCGGTTGCCTATTCAATTGAACTCCCTTGTGGGAGTTCTTGTGCAGTACCCATCCTAAACAACTGTTTATAGCAGGCCTGGTTACTATAGCTATCTCCATGTATGTGACTACCATCTAGCCCGCTCTAACATGTATTACAGGTGTGAATGTTCCAGAAGTCTCTCCCCTATCAGACAATATGCCATGTGGTAAGGGACCATGTTCAACCACCCTGCTAAATGCTTTTCTGTGCCTACCTAGCACAGTGACCCAAACCCATCTTCACCATAATAGCTATTATTTATTGAGCATCTACTATTTTCCCAACAACCCTCTATGAGACAATTATCATTGTTCGCACAGTTTAGATGGGAAAACTGAGGCTCAGACAGGTTAATGTGCCGAGGTATCACAATTAGTAATGTGCAGAGACAGTTTCAAATTCAAGGATGCTGAATTTAAAAGCCTGTGTTTTTTAGGACCTAGAGTCTAGATGATCCATGAACATGTGTGGGATGAAAGAAAGAGAAAAGAAAGATAGTTATTCATGGTGGTGGTGGTGATGGTGGTAGTGGTGATGATGTTCTAGAGAAGATTTGAGGCGCCTAAAAAATAATTTGGGAAACAGTGGGGAGCCCAGGTGAAGGATGAGGTAGGGGTCTCACCGAAGAAGCAGTAGACGACTCCGAACAGACAGCACATGATGCAGACGAGGGCCGGCAGTGCCTGGTACCTGCGCTCCAGGGGCTGCTCACAGGGTGCACCCCAGAAGGCATCATCTGGCTCGGGGGGCAGTAGCTGGAACCGCAGTGTCGCCACAGTGCCTGGCATAGTGCTGGGAATGGAAGGGAGTCAACCTCCCAGGTCAGCCTGACAAAGAATAAGTTGGGGTCAAGGAGGAGTGCTGGGTCTCCACCAGGATGGGGGCAAGAATGGGAATGGGAGAACTAGGCAAGGACACCAGTGGACAAAGGAGTGATGCCCAGCTCTGGAAGCATCTCTGAAGTGGAGCAAAAGACAAAGGGAAACAAAAGTGCCTGGCTAAAGGAGGCTGAGATGTAGAAGTTAAAAGGGACCCTGGTTGGGGGAAGAGGAGGACAGTGTGCTGCCCATAAGAAAGAGGCAGCCAGGAGACTCCTCTGTGGGCGGCCAAATCTGGGATTGTCCAAGATCTACCTGGGCAGGAGGCGACCTGAGCTTCTGAGCGAAAGAGGCTGTGCAGGGGCCGGAGGGTCCGGGGTTGCAGAGCGCCAGAGGCCCCAGCTGACTGGGGTCCGGGAAAAGTCCGCCGAGCCGGGAAGGGGGCTGCTGGGCCGGAGGGACCGTTCTCTGTGCGGCGGCGTCGCTGCTCCGCCTCCAACACCGGCTGGCACTCCAGTGCCGCGGAGTCTGGGGACTCAGGCTGGGTCTAGGGAAGGGAAAGGAGCAGGAGCAGGGGCTTGGGCTGCCCCAGAGCCGCGGCCCCATGCCCTGAGCCCGCCCGCGGCCTTTGGTGCTGATGGACAGCTCCGGCCTCTGCTCCTGACGTCACTCAGGGCGCACCATCCAGGCAGGGGCGGGCTGCTTCTGACGTCACCAGGGACGCACCAACCACGCCGGGAGAGGCAGGGGACTCCGCCTCCGGCGTTTCCCTCACCGGCACTGAGGAGGGGGCACTTCCGGGGGTCCTTCCCCTTTAACCTCCCCCTTCTCCTCCGTCTCCGGTAGCTGGAGCCCGAGACCCCACCCCGGGGGCGGGGACCTCGCAGTGACACGTCGGACAGCGGCGGCCGTGGTCGAGGCTCCTGCGCGGAGCGCTGGGACCCTGCGCCGGACGGAGGAGGATCGGAGCGCCGCGCAGGGGATTCGACTAGGACCGCGTCGGCGGGGAGGGAGCGGGCCCGCCCGCTTGGCCCGGGCCCTTCGGATCCGCCCCCTCCCCGGTCCCGCCCCCTCGGAGCCTCTTCGGGCTGCTGTGGGGCTGCTCCGGGCCCCGGGGCCCGTGGTCCCGGCGCCATGCGGGCATCGCTGCTGCTGTCGGTGCTGCGGCCCGCAGGGCCTGTGGCCGTGGGCATCTCCCTGGGCTTCACTCTGAGCTTGCTCAGCGTCACCTGGGTGGAGGAACCGTGTGGCCCAGGGCCGCCCCAACCAGGAGAGTCTGAGCTGCCGCCGCGCGGCAACACGAACGCGGCGCGCCGGCCCAACTCGGTGCAGCCGGGAGCGGAGCGCGAGAGGCCTGGGGTCGGCGCAGGCGCCGGGGAGAATTGGGAGCCGCGTGTCTTGCCCTACCACCCTGCACAGCCTGGCCAGGCCGCCAAAAAGGCCGTCAGGTAGGGATCAGCCCCGCCAGCCCCACCCCCTGGGCACCGGTCGGGTCGGGCGCGCCGGGGAGGCCGCCGGAGGCTGGGTTAGGCTCCGGAAGGAAGGGGCTGGCCAGCCAGGAAGTCTTTGGCCCCAATAACTTCCGATTGCCCTGCTTCCCCGGGAGCTGTGGAACCCATCTGAGGCCCTTGCTGGGCCCCGTCCAGGCCTGGGCGGAACTTGCCCTCCTCTGTCCTAAACTGGCTCGACCCCATGGTCCCTCATAGATCCTATTAGCTCCCTGATTGGGCTGTTGGGTTTCGAGAAATGACTGGTACATAGAGTGGGTGCATAGAGAGAGGGAAAGAAAAAAGAGAAACCAGAATTTACCTGTATCTCTTGTTCCTGGGTGGGGCACCTCGGGATGAGGTTTGTGGGGGAGGGGTGAGGTACCCATCCCATTAATGCCTTTGCGCATGAGTTGAAATACTTTTCTTCTAAGCAACACTGAGTTCAAATTTCAGCTTTGCGACTTACCTTCTGCATTATGGAAGCTAAGTTACCGGAACTGCTGAGCCCCGGTTTGCCCTTGTCCCAAACACACTCAGTACATCCCTCTGCCCTATATTCCTTTACATCATTTATGTGATGTATTTGTGCTATGAAGGCATATTTATATAGAAATAAGTATATACATGGTGTGTGGAGTATCTATGTGCTGAGCAGTTGCCTAAGTGCTTTGAATAGATACTATCAGCTCCTTTATGCAGAGCAGACTACTGAATGAGGCTCAGGTAGGTTAAATAACTTGCTCAAGGACACAACTACTAAGTCGTGAAACAGAGAATCAAATCCACAATGTACCTCTCATATCTCCACACACATTGCCATCCCCCCCTCCTCAAGGCAGTATATAGGTAAGGCAAATATTTCATGTAAATCCCCATGACCCCCGGGGAGTTGGTTATTCTTATCCTATTCGTAGGTGAAGAAACAGGCCAGAGAGGATGTGACCTGCCAGAGCCTATGTTGTCTTCTTGATAACCTTGTGCCCTCTTCTCCCCCAGAACCCGATACATCAGCACGGAGCTGGGCATCAGGCAGAGGCTGCTTGTGGCGGTGCTGACCTCACAAGCCACGTTGCCCACACTGGGTGTGGCCGTGAACCGCACGCTGGGGCACCGGCTAGAGCGTGTGGTGTTCCTGACGGGCTCTCGCGGCCGCAGGGCACCACCAGGCATGGCAGTGGTGACACTGGGTGAGGAGCGGCCCATAGGGCACCTGCACCTGGCACTGCGCCACCTACTGGAGCAACACGGTGACGACTTTGACTGGTTCTTCATAGTGCCCGATGCCACCTACACCGAGGCACATGGACTGGCTCGCCTAGCCGGCCGTCTGAGCCTGGCGGCCGCTGCCCACCTGTACCTGGGCCGGCCACAGGACTTCATCGGTGGAGAGCCCGCCCCAGGCCGCTACTGCCATGGCGGCTTTGGGGTGCTGCTGTCCCGCACACTGCTGCAGCAGCTGCGCCCCCACCTGGAAGGCTGCCGCAACGACATCGTCAGTGCGCGACCGGATGAGTGGCTGGGACGCTGCATCCTCGATGCCACAGGGGTGGGCTGCACTGGCGACCACGAGGTGGGAAGATAAGCCGCCCCGTTGGCACCTCCTGCCTGAGCTTGTGCCCTTCCCCCTCGGAGGCAAAGGGGTAGTTGGGAATAATAGGCCTGGGTTTCCATGCCAGTTCTGTCACTTTCTATCCCTGTAACCTTGGGTAAATGACTGCATCTCCTGAACTTTGGTATCCTCATCCATACCAATGAAAATAACTATGGTTCAGGTGTGTTCTAAGGATTAGAAAAAATAAGGGAACCTTGCACATAGCAGGCGTTCAGTGTTGGCTACTATGATTTTTATTTGAGCCCCTGGACAGCTCTGAGATAGGATGCATACGCCCATTTCACACATGAGCTAGCAGAGGCTCGCCCAAAGTCACACAAGCTAACAACTGGTCAAGGTGTACTTAAACCCAGTAATTCCGACTCCAGGTCCACATAGGTCATGGGAGGGGAAGACGAAATCCACACTGGGAGGTGAATGGGGAGCTGTCCCATCTCTTCCCATCATAGACCCCTTCCCTTCCTCTCCCCAGGGGGTACACTATAGCTACCTGGAGCTGAGCCCTGGGGAGCATGTGCAGGAAGGAGACCCCCGTTTCCGCAGTGCCCTGACAGCCCACCCTGTGCATGACCCCGTACACATGTACCAGCTGCACAAAGCTTTTGCCCGAGCTGAGCTGGAACGAACATACCAGGAGATCCAGGAGTTGCAGGTATGGTCGGGGCCCTGGGGGACAGAGGGGACAGGTCCTAAGACATCTGAGATCCCAGGGAAGTCAAAACTAGAATCGGAACAAACTGGCTTCCCAGTCCCTGTTTGTTCCTGCCTTTTCTGAGAAGCTCTTCCAGAAGCCTCCCTTTTAATTCTTAGGTTGCCTCAATCTGGGGAAAGGATAGGTGGAGGCCCTGGGATAGTAGAAATTGGGGACTAGGGACCCATCCCAAGTAGCCCCTGCCGTCTGCTTAATCCTCCAGCTCTGCGCTGGCCCCCACGGTCTATACCTTGCTCCTGGTCTATTTTTCCCATCTAGTGGGAGATCCAGAACACCAGCCATCTGGCAGCCGATGGGGAGCGCGCAGCCGCCTGGCCTGTGGGCATTCCGGCACCATCCCGCCCGGCCTCCCGTTTTGAGGTGTTACGCTGGGACTATTTCACGGAGCAGCATGCTTTCTCCTGCGCTGATGGTTCGCCCCGCTGCCCGCTGCGAGGGGCTGACCGGGCCGATGTGGCTGACGTTCTGGGGGCGGCCCTGGAAGAGCTCAACCGTCGCTATCATCCAGCCCTGCGGCTCCAGAAGCAGCAGCTAGTTAATGGCTACCGACGCTTTGATCCTGCCCGGGGTATGGAGTACACACTGGACTTGCAGCTGGAGGCGCTCACCCCCCAGGGTGGCCGCCGGCCCCTCACCCGCCGGGTGCAGCTGCTGCGGCCACTGAGCCGTGTGGAGATCTTGCCTGTGCCCTACGTCACCGAAGCCTCGCGTCTCACCGTGTTACTGCCTCTGGCTGCGGCCGAGCGGGACCTGGCCCCTGGCTTCCTGGAAGCCTTCGCCACTGCGGCGCTGGAACCTGGCGATGCCGCAGCAGCCTTGACCCTGCTGCTCCTGTACGAGCCACGACAGGCCCAACGGGCGGCCCACGCGGATGTCTTTGCGCCCGTCAAGGCCCACGTGGCGGAACTGGAGCGGCGTTTCCCCGGGGCCCGGGTGCCCTGGCTCAGCGTGCAGACGGCCGCACCCTCCCCGCTGCGCCTCATGGATCTGCTCTCCAAGAAGCACCCGCTGGACACACTGTTCCTGCTGGCCGGGCCAGACACGGTGCTCACGCCTGACTTCCTGAACCGCTGCCGCATGCACGCCATCTCTGGCTGGCAGGCCTTCTTTCCCATGCACTTCCAGGCCTTCCACCCTGCCGTGGCCCCGCCCCAGGGCCCTGGGCCCCCGGAGCTGGGCCGAGACACGGGCCGCTTCGATCGCCAGGCAGCCAGCGAGGCCTGCTTCTACAACTCCGACTACGTGGCGGCCCGAGGGCGGCTGGCGGCGGCCTCAGAGCAGGAGGAGGAGCTGCTGGAGAGCATGGACGTGTACGAGCTGTTCCTGCGCTTCTCCGGCCTCCACGTTCTGCGGGCCGTGGAGCCGGCGCTGCTGCAGCGCTACCGGGCCCAGACGTGCAGTGCCCGGCTCAGCGAGGACCTGTACCACCGCTGCCGCCAGGGCGAGCTGGAGGGCCTGGGCTCCCGCACCCAGCTGGCCATGCTGCTCTTCGAGCAGGAGCAGGGCAACAGCACCTGAGCCCGCCCTGCGCCCCAGCGCCCTGGCACGGCAGCACCCCTCTCCTCCCCAACAACCCAGAGTCACCTGCCAGCCTCGCCGGACAGGGCCGGCCGTGGTCTCAGACCCCAGGGCAGAGCCCGCTGGCCCCCTCTCTCTAGCTTTGTGGGTCCTCGGGCTCAGGACAAGCCCTGGGAGGTGCCTTTGGAGCCACCCCTTCTTGCCCCAAACCTGGTCTCCCCGCCTCCCCCCCCCCCCCCCCCCCCAGCCGCCCTTGACGCTGCTGATTCAGGCTGTGGCCTCTGAGTATTTATGCAGTGCAGTCTGCCTGACGCCAGCCCCATCTCCCTCCTGGGGGCTGGGCTGTAGATGAGTGGTTGGGGAAGCGGGGAGCTGAGAGAAGAAGGGGGGGTGTCCCCCGGCTTCTCCCTTCTGGACCTGGATGAAGCTCCCTGCCTTTAATAAACTGGCTGAGTGTGGACTAGTGATTCTGAGTTTTCACAAGGTGGCACAGGGACTGGGAGGGCTGGTGGTAAGGATGGAGGCTCCCTTGTCCTGGCTGGGGCCCCGGTCTCCTTTCCCAGGGACTAAGCCATGAGATGCCCAGCCCTGCCCCAGCTCACAGCTTGGTCATATGTGCACACGGAAAGTTCTTTAGGCCTCTTTATTCTCAGTTTCGTCAGCACTTATAAAACCAGACTGGAGGCAGAGAGGCCATTCAGGAAGGCTCCCTTCCCCACCCCCAAACTCAGCCAAGGTCTGATAGGTTGGCCTGCTCCCTGTGGAGGGGACTCTGAAGGTGGGGTGGGGGCAGGGGAAATTGGGAGCTAGGCCAGGCCTGCTGGGCCACCCAGTCCCCCTGCAAAAAGGGGAGCTGGGCCTGGAGAGGGACAGGAAGTAGGACCAGCCCAGCCCTCCTGAGTCCTGGGGGTTCTCCCTCTCCTGCTGACATTCTAGGGCTGGGACCCTGGCTGTCCCTGAATCACCCACCCTCATAGCCCCACCCTGCTTCTACTTCTGTATCCCCACCCCCACCCTGTCCTCCCTAAATATATACAAATGTACAGGGGGTTCCACCCCTGCTGGGTGGGCCCCTTCTTCCATCTCCCTCTCTCCTTTCCTTCCCTCCCCTCCAGCCCTCCCTGGGCACCAGCCTGGGGGTGGGAGGTGTGGACAAGAAGGACCCTTGTGCAAAGTAGCTGGCACCAGAGCTGGTGAACTGAGTCCCCACCCTCCCAGTGAGCACCGCCCTCTCCCCCTCCCCTTGGGTCACGCCCTGGCCTTGTGTCCCAGGATCAGGAGGAGACTGTTGGGGATCCTGGGAGGGGTCCCAGACTCCTGGGTCTTTTTAGACACAGCACCATCCTAGCAAGCAAAGTCTTCAAAGAGGCCTCCTCGGGGACCAGGAGGGTGGTGGTGGTTGGGGAGCAGGCCGCTGGCTCCCCCACCCTCAGCACAGCCCCGGCTTGGGCATGGACTCTGCAAGGTAAAGAGGGAGCGGGACGTGGAGAATGCAAGCCCTGCCCCCATGCCCCGCCGCCCCCCCCCTACCCCGCAGCAGCCAGCCTTTCCTCGCCCCCTAGGGTAGGGGCTTCCAGGGAACCCAGGAAGAGCTTGGCCAGGCTAGTTCAGAAGTTGCCGAGGCCTTCAGTCCCGGGAGAGGGCACCGGCTGCACTCCGCAGAGCTCGCCCTCACCTGCTCCTTCAGCTCCTGCAGCCCCAGGGTGGAGATGCCCCCAGTGGAGGTCCGCAGGGGGGTCTTGGGACGACGCCACACCCGCTTCAGTCGGTCCCAGGACACCTTGGGGTTCAGAGTGAGGGGACAGCAGCGGGCTCAGGAAACTTGGTAGAGGAGAAGGGCAGGCCTCACCAGGTCCACCTTGTAGGACTTGCTTCCCCAGCAAACCCCCATTAGGACTCCCCAATCCTCCCCACCCATCCCCTTCTCCTGACTCCTCAGCACCCCCTAGCCTTCCAGCCAGTCAGGAGACCCTGGCCAAGAACCCCGGCTTTGCAGCCAAGCCAGCTGCACCAGGAAGACTGTACTGCCCCCTGCTTTTCCCACAGCCCCTCCTCCTACACTCCACGCCCCCTCTGGGTGGCCCCCACCAGGCCCCCATCCCTTGCCTCATAGATATAGTCCAGGATCTCCAGCAGGGTGAGGATGCTGGCCCCGATGAATAGGCCCATCTGTCCCCCGAGGTCTCCTGGGACGCACAAGAGCAGGGTCAGAGGCACAGGCTGGGCTCATCTGCCCCCATGGAATCTGGGTCAGGGCCTCGTCTCACCCAGAAGGGCTGACAGGCCGTAGGCCACTCGCTGCTCCATGGCCTCAGAGGTCAGGGCTTCAAAAAAGACATCAAGGACCAAGAAGTTCTCCCTGTGGAGACAGGAAGCAGGGTGTCCCTGTGGGGCCATCCTGATCTGAGTCCCCTGCACCAAGAAGCTGGTGACCACCCTCAGACTCCCAAAGGCTGTGAGGGAAGACAGTCCCAGATGCATGTCTGTTTCATATTTTGAGGGTTAGCCAAGGGCCTGGGAGAGCAAAACGAAACTCCTGGGCCTGGGGGCACCTGGGTGGCTCAGTCGGTCGAGTGTCTGGCTTCAGCTCAGGTCATGATCTCACAGTTCATGAGTTTGAGCCCCACATAGGGCTGTCTGCTATCAGTGTGGAGACCACTTTGGATCCGCCGCCCCCACCCCCTCTCTGCACCTCCCCCTCTCGTGCACTCTCTCAAAAATAAACATTAAAACAACGAACACAAAAATAAAAACAAACAAACAGAAACCTCCTGGGCCTGAAGGAGCCCCTCCTGCCTTCTGTAAGGCAGCAAATGGCATTCACTCTGTATCATCCCAATACCTCTCTAGAACTTTCAGTGGCTCCCCTTTGCCTAACAGTACACCCCAAAATTCTTTTTCCAGACTTCCAAGACTGCCTGTGATCTGCACCTTCTTATCCAGACTTCTTTCTTATCTGCTTCTCTCCACACAGCCTCCCCACTGCTCAGGCTGGTCTGTATATGATCCCACAGTTCTCTAGTTGGGATGCCTCTCCCCCACCCTGTCTCCTCCTGTCACACACCCAGGGTCCTCAGAGGCCCCACACATGCCTTCCCTGCTTCACCTGCCCCGCCCATTAATCTCAGCGGAGGCCTGACGATCAGCACCTCACTATCAAACGTGGCCTCACCCACAAATTGTGGCAGGAGCTTTGTGGTGTAATCACCTCTGTCCCCACAGGACCCACACCCTGGTACCCTGGCACCCACAGGATGTTCAGCCTTTGTAGATTGACTGCAGGGGACCAGACCCAAGACTCAATGAGGCCTCTCCTGAAGGCCACCTTGTCCCTCTCCCTTGGCACAGCATTCTCTCAATGTGCATTTAATGGCTCCCAGGTTGCTTGGGTGGGGGGGGGGGGGTTGGGGAGACACAAGCAGAGGGCTGTAAAACAACCATTAAGTGCAATGACCGAGAGAGGTACAGAGTGCTGTGGGGGCTCAGAAGAAAGGCGTTTGGATCAAGAAGGGCATCCCTGGAGGTGGGGACACAGGATGTGACTTGGGGGATGGGTAGGGATTAATTAGAAGAAAGGGATCGTGAAAGGCATTCCTGGCAGAAGACTCATTAGTAAGAAAGATACGCCCACTCCCAGTCTCCATCATGGACCAGGCCTGTTGCAGGTGGCCTCTACTAAAGACACACACACACACACACACACACACACACACACACATACCGTATGTAGGTTTCGTTGCGGTTGTACTTCCTTGCCAGGTACCGGGCTGAGCCCCTGTTGGGGATCCTGACCATGGAGATTTCTTTCCCGTAGCGGGTCAGGTTGCAGGGAGTAGGGCAGAAACACGGGCCCTCGGTGCCCCCACCCAAGGAGTCTGCAACACAGAGGTACCAACTGCAGTGGTGGGGCGGGGCGGGGCAGGTGGCCCAGAGGCCCACTGGCTGCAGGGAGAAGGCATAGGGGCTGTCCTGAGGCAGGCAGGTCCTCACTGAGGGCCTCTACTGGCCACCCTGGCACTGCCTAAGGGGCACTGGCTGGGAGTTCCTTCCTGGACCAGCTTCAGACCACCTAAGAAAGTGGGTGAGGGCAGAACCCCCCAGCACCCTCCTACAGGCTTATCTTTCTGTGTCCTAGCCCTTTGGGGCTGAGGAGTCCTTATGGTGCAGACGGAGGACACAGCCCATCCGTCAGAGCCATTCACACGAGATCTCAGACACACACGGGGCTTGGAGAAGATGCCGGATGAATGGGATTATATGCATGTTTTCACATATGCAGACGGATGAGTGGGTGGATGGGTGGACAGATGGGCAGAAGGACAGATGCTATGTTTCATATGCTGGATTTTCTTTGTTCCCCCCTTCAGATCCACTCTTCACTCTCCTCCACTTTTCTCTGTGTGCAGGAGGCAGGTCTCTCTGCCAAATGCATTACCTAGACTCCCTTGTCTTCTGGCTTTGAGTTGGGTTTGGCCAGTGGGAGACCCCAGCAGGGTCAGAGAGCAAGGAGGGGAGAGATGCCAGGATATTTCTTTCCCCAGCTTCCTCACCACCAGGCCATTGGTTGGCTGAGACTGCTTCCCCCTCTTGTGGCCGGAGTTCCCGTCCTCTGGGACAGCCACACGTCTCTGCCTGGGCCCCAGAGGCGCTCCCTTCCTTTACCCTGTAAAGCAGCAAATGGCATTCACTCCTTATCATCCCAATACCTCTCTAGAACTTTCAGTGGCTCCCCATTGCCTAACAGTACACCCCAAAATTCTGGACAACTAAAGTCCCTGCTCACACATCTGCCCCTTCATTAAACACTCTCCCACTACCCCTTTGGCCGACGCAGTTGGAATGCGGGACAGAGAAGGTCTCAGTTCCACTTCCTGTCATGTCTCTCCCTCCCTGGGGGCCCCATCATCTGGATTACTGCAGTGTTCACCTGACTGATTGCTCTGCTTCTGGTCTTAACTTCCACCATCCCTTCTCCACAGCTAATCGGAGTCACCTTGATAACATCAGATGGCATTCTTGCCTTGCCTTAAGCCATTGTTGGCTTCCCAGAGCCTCTTCCAGTCTTGCCTCCCCCCTCCCCACCTCCTGTGTTCTCTGCCCTCGAGCCACACTGACCTTTCCGTGATTCCCCTCCCAACTCTCTTTCCGGCTACAGATGTTTAGCACTGAACTGTTCCCACTGCGTAGAACATGTCCCCCCCTTTTCACCAGGCTGACTCTTCCACACCCTTCAAATCTCAGCTAATCAATCTATCACCTCCTCCAAGGATCGTCCTGCCTTCCCAGGTGGAGCTGCACGCCCATCCCTGGGGCCTTGTAGCACCCCTGTGTTTCCCCTATCCAAGGACCAAGGCTGTGCCTGTGCCAGCACGGTGCCTGCTCACAGCCCTGCTCCATGAGGGCGGCCTCTCGTTCCCACTCTCACCTCCAGCACCAGCCCAGGCTGCCACCATCTGCAGAGGAATGAATGGATGGATGGATGGATGGAGGAAAGAATGACTGAATCGCAACCCAGGTGAGACCTATGGCCAGATGGGGTTTGCCTTACCCACACTGATAGCAGCGCATGTTTCCTCAGACCAAGAGAGAAGTCATTTCGCTTCCCCAGAAAGGGTGAGCTCGTTGGTGGAGCCACAACAGAAGCCCAACCCTTCACTCCCAGTCCTGGTTTTTCTGCAACCCCTACCCTGCTGCCTCCACTTACCCAAGTGTCCACACCTGCAAAGTCCTCAGACCCCCTGGAGGTATGGGATAAGGCTCAACCCTGGAGGGAGTGTCCAGGGAGAGAATAGGAGGAAGGGGGCCAAGGCAATGAGGAGAACAGCAGACAGGGGGGGTGAAGAGGGAGGCGATGGAGAGGCAGGGGAGGGGAGAAGGCAGCACGGACCCAGTGTGTGGTCGGCACACTCGATGTAGATATTTGGCGGGCAGATGGTCTCATTGCCTGAAAGGAGAGAAGATTATTCCTGGAGTCTATGGTTCCACCCCCTCTCCCCCACCACGCTCCCAAATGCGGGCACGCACATGCGCGCGCACAGACGTACATGTTTGCACATCCCTGTACATGCATGAGCGTACACATGCTCGTGCATGTACGCCCGAAAATGTACACATGCATATGTGCATCAAACGAATGCACATTGCCTGCATGCACACATGCACACACATCTGTACGCATGTGTACCAGCACATGCACACAACCGCCTCAAATACACAAGCCCAAATGTACGTAAGCCCACGTATGCAGAAGTGCGCATCAACAGGCCCACAAACATGCATGCGTGCATTGCCATACGCACACGTGAAAACATTTATAAAGTCCCAAACACATATGCATACACTCACGTGAGTGTAGACACGCACACATGTTGTACACATGCACTTGCTCATGCACATGAGCAGTGTTCTGCCCCTGGAGGTTCTGGAGCCTGGCAGGGGGGCACGGAGGGCTGGCGGGAGGGGAGGGTGCCCACCTGGCATGTGCACCATCCGGCAGTGGCAGCGCTGAAGCACGGCCTCCTTTTCACAGCGCAGCCGGCAGGCAGACACACTGTAGGCTGAGTAGCCCTGAAGCTCAGGCTCCCTGAGCCCGCTCTCTGCCCGGCAGTTGCCCCAGGGCTGGGGCAGATAGGTCAGCTGCAGAGGGGGTGCATAATGGGGTCATGCCCAAAAGGCCCACCTGGCCCTCCATTGCCCACAACCTCAGCAAAGTCCATGGGTGGCCTGGTGGCCTGTGAGCTTCTGGAGGGTAGGTCTGGTCAGCATCCCCTCTCGGCCCAAAGACCCTGCCCAGTGTCCAATCCAGGGCCCAGCTGGAGGTGCTCACCCGCTGTTCCTGGCAGGACACGAAGGTTTGGAAGCCTGGGGACACGCCAAAGCCCAACTGGTGGATGTAGGGTGGCTCCTCTTGGCTATGGATCTGCACCCGGATGCCGGCCTCAAACGATGTCTCATCTGCACAGTGGAGATGCGGACCTTTGGAAACCCCTCCCAGGCAGAGGGCCCAGGCTGGAGCCCCCAAATCGGTCCCTGTCCCTTTCCCTGCATACTTGTCTCTCTCCAGATGGGCAGGTATTCCTCCTGCTGGATGTCCAACATGATCTCCAGGCCACTGCCCATGCCCCCAGCCCGACTGGGCAGTGAACTCTGTGGATCCGCGTTAAAGGTATAACACTTCCCATAGCGAGTATACACCTGGGGCAGGGGGGTGAGAGAGAGGAAGAGAGGAGGTGAAGCTAAGACAATTCCTGCAGCTCAAGGCTCCCTGTCCTGTGAGAGGGCCCACCTGCCTGGACATCGCTGTCCAACAGCAACCACTCTACAGCCCAGCCTCTTCCCTAAGCTCTATATTTTCTACTGACATCCTCTCTTAGCTGATTAAAAGACATCTCCAGCTTAGAGTATCAATAGCAGAACTCTTGCGATCTTCTGTGCTCCGTCCCTCTGATTTAAGGGCCCCACCATCTACCCCATTTCTCAAGTCAGAATCTCTGACTTTTCCCCCTCTCCTTCACTCCTACATTCAATCCAGAATCTGAGCTGGGCAACTCCTGAAATCTATTTGGAATCCAAACACTTTCATTCCATCTTGTGTCCCCTCTTTCACCAGCATCTCCCACCTCGCTCTGGGCTCCTAACTGGTCTGCCTTCAGCCATCCTTGCCTCTCGCTCCTGGCACCCCCCCCCCCCCACACACACACACAGCAGCCAGAGTGCCCATTGTAAAGTACAGGGATCCAATTGAGTCCCTTGCTGGCTTGGAGCCCAACGTTCCCCAGAGGATAAAGCCAAACTCCTTCCCTAGCCTGAAAAATCGCCATGTGTCATGACCTCTCCTGCCACTCTACCCCCAGATCTCAGTGACAAATTCAAACCTATGGGGCACCTTTCCTTCCTCTGGTCTTTGTTCATTTATTTCTCCCTCCTGGAATGCCGCCTCCCCCCACCTTTGGCATGGTTAGCTGTCTTTTAAGTCTCAGCTTAAGTGCCCCCCTCTTCATTTTTTTTAAATGTTTATTTACTTTTGAGACAGAGACAGAGCGTGAACAGGGGAGGGGCAGGGAGAGAGAGGGAGACATAGAATCTGAAACAGGCTCCAGGCTCTGAGCTTTCAGCACGGAGCGGACAAGGGGCTCGAACCCACGAACTGTGAGAGCATGACCTGAGACGAGATCGGACGCTTAACCGACTGAGCCACCCAGGTGCCCCAAGTGTCCCGTCTTCAGACACACGCACATATACCACACACACACTTAGGGTGATCCTCCGCAGGTGTTCATCGGTTTGCTCATTGTATACCAAGACCTGAGATTATCTTGTTTATCTGGTTGTCCTTGTTCAGTGTCAACATCTCCCCCACTGAGGTTTATGCTGCACAGGAGCAGTGGGTTTGGTGTCCCCAGCACTGGCCCAGCGGCCGGCAGGAGGAAAGCTTATAAGCAGTTACTGCCACACCGAACGAAGCTCTTTTCCACTACGGAGGGTTCCCAAGAATGGACACCAGATGGCGCTGGCGTCCCGGAGATGGATGCCGAAGCCCCGCCGGCCAGTAGCTGCGATGGGGTCGTTGCGCAGCAGCTGGGGAGCGGGGGTCTAGAGAGAGGCGGAGGCAGGTGCCCCGCTGCCAGGCTCACCCCACAGAGACGAGCCCCCGGGTCAAACCCATCACAGGCAGCACCTTCCCTGGGGGCAAGGGGTCAGTGCCCTCAATCACTCTCGTGCTCCCTCTCCCCTCTCCTTGGAAACATTTCCAGCTGGTAAAAGCTGGGAGAAAAGGCTTGGGTGGTGTTGGGGAAAAGATATCCTAAATGCCTAGCTTCAGAGAAAGGGTGTAGAAGGGAGAGGGGCTGGGTTGTGGGCAGCAGGAAGGATGATTTCTAAGAACTGGGGGCCTGGGGCACCGTTGTCTGGGGAGCAGGGTTAAGTCTTCTGTCACCCAAATATCCTGCCTGCAGATCCTCAAACAAACACGTGTCTAACAAGCACCTTGCAATTTACAAATCATGGCTACATCCACCCCCACCCCCCCACCCCCATTTCATGCACTCAGCAACTCCAATATGGATAGATTTAAATTACTTGGCTTTTATAGACCAGGAAACTGCAGCTCAGAGAGGTGATGTGACTTGCTCAAGGCCACACAACCAGTCAACTAGTCGGTAGGAGAGGCGGAATTCATCTGGATGCAAGACTTGAGCTGTTCCCACAACCCACAGCTGCCACCTGCCAACCCAAGCCCCAGCTCCCTCTCAGTCCCACCAGCTGAAATGAGACAGGTGAGAAATGAGAGAGGTGAGTGATTTAACACCCGTCTGTCCCCTCCCCCACCACTTCCTCCTTCCCTTCCATTCCACTTCCGTACATCTTCCTCACTTTTTTTTTTTTTTTTTTGGAAAGCTAACCCTCTCTTTTGGGATAAGGGGTCAGGGACTACCTGTTTCTAAGCCTTTCATTTTTTTTTAACGTTTATTTATTTTGAGTGAGTGAAGGGTGGGGCATGAGCAGGGGCAGAGACAGAGGGAGACAGAGAATCCCAAGCAGTCTCTGCACTGTAAGTGCAGAGCCCAAGGTGGGGCTCCAACTCACGAACCATGAAATCATGACCTGAGCTGAAATCAAGAGGCTGAGCCACCCAGGCGCCCCACACCTTCCTCATTCTTTGTTCTCCAGATCTGCTGCCCCTCAGTTCATTGTCCCTCCCTCCTGCTTCTCCCCCTGACCAATTTCTGGGTTCCAGTCCTTGACCCTGTCTGTATCAGCCTTGCCCACTCCATGCTGCACGTCTATCTGTGGGGCAAGAGTAGGCATGGCTGACAGTCCCAGAGCATTCGCTGTGCCCAGGCACTGACTAAATGCTTAACGTGCTCTTTCCAAAGGAATCCTCACATCCCCCTCTATCAGATGAGGAAATTGAGGCTCAGAGAGATGGGTTGATTTACCAAGGTCTCCAAGATCATTGCTTCTCAAACTGTATTGTACACAAAGCACCTGGGGACCTTGTTAAAATGCAGTTTCTGGTTCAGTCGTGTGTGTTGGCAAGGGGAGGCGGACAAGATGGAGATTCTGCATTTCTAACAACCGCTGGCACGTGGACCGTACTTCAAGTAGAAAGGCCCAAAATGAACGGGTGAGAGTCCCGTAGGACAGCTCCACTTTAGGTCTGCGCTCTGACAACGTGTTACTGGAAGGAGGGGAACCCGGAGAGGGGCTTGGTGCAAGATTCCTGGGTCCCCAGGGGGGGTGGGAAGGGTAGATGGGAAGAATACATAAGTATTTGACTCAAATCTCAAGGCGGCCGCCCTCTTCCTACTTCGGGCCAAGAAGATGCTGGAATCAGCTCTTGCTGATGCCGCTGGTTTGAGTGTATGCTCCAGCTGAGAGGCCAAACAAGGCGTGGACTGTATGGGGGACCCGTTTAGGTTTAGTGAGCTACCCCCCACCCCCGTTGTGCAGCACCTCCCCGGTGGCTCCCCCTGATCACCAGGAACCATCACGGCCTCTCCACAGCTCAGCCTGACCCAGCCCGAAGGACTGTGGACTCCCCGCAGCTGAGAGGCTCAGAGCCCATTTCGGCCTGCGCAGACCCCAGTACAACTCGTAGAAGGTGTGAGGTGGAGGGAAGGAGTGCCAGGTGAACCCTACCAAAGGTCTTGCACTATGGTGCTTTTGATTTATTTTCTCCTTTGAGAAGGGCTCTCCTTTGCCTTCTGGAAAACCACACGAGGAAAGTATCGTTGCCCCCATTTAATGGTGAGGAAGCCCAGGGAGGGAAAGTGAGTTGACTAAAGGCACACAGCCAGTAAACGACAAGAGATCTGAACGGAACTGAGCCCAGTGCCAAAGCAGAATTAGCGCTTATAAAACACCTGGCGGGTGCGTATCCGGTGACTAAATGACTCTGGTAGGCTCCTGACCCTGGGCGGGCCTTGGACAGCCTCCCTTTCAATACCTCCAGTAAGTACACACAGACCATTCTGCATGACACTGAGCCCGGCCCTGTGTGGGGGCAGGGGTAACCAGGAAGACTTTGACTACAATGGCTTTGGAGGGGGGGTGGTTACCTGGCACCCCTGCCCTTGAGGGGGTTGTGCAGAGTGGGGGTGACGGTGGGTGGACGTGCTCCGGGTCTGATGGAGATACTCTGCAGGGAAGGGACAGGCCAGACTGGCAGGGCCGGGCCACTTGCGCAGCCCAGGTCAGGCCCAACCGCTGGGCAGAGCAGAGCGTTGCCCCGGAGACGGTCCCCGGGCCAGGCAGGCAGCGGCGGGTGGAACTGCCAGCTCCTAAGTGGCAGAACCCTGGTGGCGGCACAGCCCACAGCCTCTTCCATGGAGACGGCACGGCCGCTCTGCCTCAAGGTCCCCCAGGCTGGTCACTGCTTTCTTCCCCATGGACTGGCCCAGAAGGAGGGAATGCATACAGGAGAGTCCAGGGCCCCGCAGCGGAAAGGGGCAGGTGCTAGGCTAGGATGTGCCGGAGTGGGCCGAGGGTCTGTCTCCAAATGACCCACTACCAGCCCTCAGCCTTAGGGGCTCAGACCCCTACCTCTGTATCTCCCATCCCAGACCCCTCCCATCTCAGACCCCTACCTCTGCCTTTGGTCTGCACACCCCCACCCCCCCCCCCCCACCCCCGCCTCGCTTTCTGCCTTAGCTCCTGGGTCCGCCCTCCTGACCCTAGGCTGAGCACATGGCCTCCCAGAATCCCTCTGGCCCCGGGCTGAATAAGCTTCTAGATGGGAATCTGTCTGTGCTGTGTGTGGACCCTTGGACCCTTCCAAGGGTCCTTTCTTTTCCTTTTGGCCAGCCCTCCGCCTGTCCCTCTCAGACCAGCCCACCCTTTCTTGGCCTGGACCCTGGCCTGAGTCTGACTCCCTAGTCTCTGTCCCTCTGATCTCTGTGTCTCATGGCCCTTCTCTATTCTCCTGGCCTGCCTGTCCTCAGCATCTGATAAATTATCCCATCTGGCCTCTGTTTCTCGGTCCCTTGCCCTCTGTCAGCCAGCCCATCCCCCTGGCCTCTGTCTTCCTCTCCCATTGGCCTGGCTGCGCCCTGTCCTTTCCTTTCCTTTGCCCTCTGCATCTGCAGCCTGTTTATCCTAGCCGAGGTGTCCAGTCCCCATCTCTTATCTTCCTACTAGACTCTCCCCTGGGCCTGAGACTGCTGCTGCCAAGCCAGGAACCCTTCCCCGGGCATGCCCCCCTCTCCTTCTCCCTGCCCCCTCCTCCAGGTCTGCCCCGGACAACATCAGAGGTTGGGAGGGATCTGTCCTCTCTGAGCTCCCTACTCTGAGCAGTGGCTCCTCACAGCCTCTTGGGTTCCATCTACCCACAGCTCCCATTTCCCCCAGGAAAGCTCTCCTTGGCTGGCTTGCATGCACCCCCAGCCCTCCCCACCCCTCATCCTCCCTGCAGTCACAGAGCCCACGGGGTTAACAGGCAATTAGCGGGGCCAGGGCTCAGAGCTGTGGGGGAGAGGGCGAGGGGCCTCCAGGAGATAAGAAGCCAAGCAGCCAAGGCTGGGCTAATCCCAGAGCTAATCTGCAGCCTAGGCTTTTATCTCCACTGCCTTCTGGGCACCCTGCCTCTGCTAAGGCCCTGGCGCCCTCCCCCCAACTTTTCCATAAGAGCTTCCTCCTGCCCCACATTCCGTCAGCCCTCCCCTGATGTGGTCCAGGCCTGGGCCTCTCACTCAGGCCTCTGGAATGAATTCCCTTTAACCCTGTGGTGCCCTGGAGTCCGTGGGGGTGGCCAGTGGAAGGGGGTGCATCTTCATCCGTTCTGGACTGTGAGTAACACCCCAGGCCGAACAGCTCTCGAAACAACACTCAGGGGTGGCCCAAGTGTCCAAGTTCAAAGGCTCCTGCCTCTCTATCCTCCTCGATGGGGAAGGAAGAGGGCATCATCGTGCAAAGGCCACAACAGAGGGGTGGCAAGGTACGTATCCAAAGGCACATAGGAAGACGGGGCAAATTCAGAGTCCAGTCCCTCTCCTCCACTGGCCCCAACACTGTCCTCTAACCCCCCCTGAGGGGTCAGCAGACACTGGTGTCAGCTTTAGCTCTACCACTGACAGCCTTGTGTAACCTTGGCTAGTAAAGTGATTTATTGACTTATCTGGACCTCAGTTTCCTCATCGGTCAAGTGGAAATAGAAATTCTTGCCTAACTTATTTCATAGGGCGGTTGTAAGTGTATGAAAGAGGCATCTGCAGAGTGAAATAATATACATGAGTCCTCAATATTAGTAACAAGAGTGTCATAGAGACCAATAAAACCTGGGGCAGAGATCGACCACTGGAGGGGGTGCTGGAAATGGATACACATATCATAGCTTCATAACATGGGGAAAGGGGCACGTGTTTTGGAATCCTACAGAACAGGGTTCAAATCCTGGCTATGCCACCAACCGTTGACAAGTAACCTTGGGTAAGGATGCATGATTTAATCTCTCTGAGCCTAGGATTGCGCATCTGTGAAAGGGAAGTGGTAACTTCTCCTGAAGTTAGTTATGAGGATTAGAGATAAATTCAGAGTGGGGTGTGGTAGGGTGTTCAAGAAAGATAAGGGAAGGGGTATATGGTATGGGGTATAGATTTGTGAATGGGACTTCTTGCCAAATGGTGCAGCTCTTTCTTTTTCTCTTTCTTTCTTTCTTTCTTTCTTTCTCTTTCTTTCTTTCTTTCTTTCCTTCTCTTTCTTTCTCTTTCTTTCTTTCTTTCTTTCTTTCTTTCTTTCTTCCTCATTGAAGTATACTTGACATTGGTGTAGCATTTTGATCTTGGATTCCCACTGGTCCCATTCTCAGGGCACCGTGCACCTTGGTAAAGGCTCTCCCAGCAATTTGGGAGAGACTGTGTTTCTTAGGGGATGGGGCTCTGTCAGAGTGAACCACCCGCCCCGGGAACAGGGATACGGCTCTCCTACCGGATGAGAAGCAGCACTGAATGAACAGGCCTGCAGCCCAGCCTGGTTCACATCTGAGGCCTGCCTATATTGTCTGTGGGATTCGGATTCAGTCACTGAACCTCTCGGATCTGTGTTATGAGGTAAGAGATGATATACATAAATCATAGCAACATCTAACATTTATTTAGTGCTTACTCTGTGTCAGGCATGGCCCTGGGCACTTTATATAAATTCACTCCTTAATTCCCACAAAAACCCTGCACTAGAGGTCTCTTAACCCCATTGTAGAGACAAAATACTAGAAGCCCAAAGAGGGTAGGGAACCTGCCAGGGTCGCATATCATGGCACAGCAGGGTACCAGGCAGTCCGATGCCCAAGCCTGTGCTCATATCCACTGTGTGATGATACACACCTGTCACAGCACTGGCAAATAGTAGGTGCTCAAGAAATGGCAGGTGTTAAAACAGCATTTATGTGCCCGTCACTATTCTTTGAGGCTGTGCACTGTGTCAGGCACTGTGCTTGGTGCCGGGGATTGTTCAGAGAACAAAACAGACAGTCTCTGCCCTGAAGGCGTTTGCTGTCTGGCTGCAAAGGGATTCATTCATTCAAAACGTGTTTATCGAGCCACCTACACTATGAGGCAGGTGCACAGCAGCCAGGAACAAAATAGAACAATCACAGGTATAGGCAGATCATTACTGCCTGGGACTATTGCTGTGACGGGAATCCCACAAGTCCTCCGGCAGGGGGATTGGGGTTGGAGGGTAGAGCTTCCCGGAGCAAGCTCACTCACCCGCACCGGAAGGGCTTGGGTTCCCGCCACACGGTCCAGACCGGAGAATGCCCACCCCCCACCCCCCACCCCCACCCCCAAGCAGGCCTGGTCTCCTCCCCTACCACACCCCCACAGCCAGCCAGGTGCTTTTCAGAGCAACCTCCTCCCCAAGGTCGAAGCGCGCCCGCTCCCAGGTCCGGGAGGAAATGGGAGCAGTGTTTGTTCAAATGTAAATGTGTGAGCTGCGGTGGAAGAGAAGTAGGGGGCGGTCAAGGCCGCGTGACTCCAGGCCGAGGTCGCTCTGGGAGCCAGGAGAGCTTGGGGCCGTAGAAGAATGCGGTGACTCCAGGAGTGCGCCGCGTTTCCACGGGAGAGGAGCGCGCAGGGTGTCCAGCACGCAGGTAAACCCGTAAACCTGCTCCCAGGTAGCTACCACTTAGGCCTTAAACCCTAGAAAGGCAGTTTTCTAGGCGAGAATATTTTTAATTTGTAACGAAGCCCTTGCCTGACATTGCCGCCCCTGGACGCAAAGTTATTCGTTAAAGAGTTTTGTTGACACAGTGCGGCACACACCCACGGCCGGGCGGGAGTTCCCGGGCCAAGACTGAGCAGGTGGCGGTGGGTGTGTGGGTGTGCGCCCCCCACCCCAGCACACGCACCCGGGCATCCGGGCCGGGCCCACCCGCACCCCGAGGGCCGCACCCACCGCCGCGCGCTCCCCGCCGCCCCCTCCTCCCTCCCGCGGGGCAAGCATCCATCACCGCGCCCGAGCGCCCTCCCTCCCGTCTCCTCCGGGCGCCTCGGCTCTCCTCCCTGGGTTTGCCTCATTTGCATTCCCCCGGCTCCCGGCTCCTCGGCAAAGTGACCTCCGCACACAGCAGAAGCCAGAGGCTTCCACCGCGGAGGGAGACACCGCCTCCCGCCGCCCGCCGCGGCCGGGGAGGGCCGAGGGGGCGCAAGCCCGGACGGCAGGGCGGGGGCCCGGGGGAACAGTTCTCTGGGGGCAGCTGGAGGGCCCGGGAGCGGCGGGAAAGGCCTGGGGCCGAGGGGCGCAGACGGACTCCGATGGGATTTGAACCTCAGGTCCTCTGTGTTGCGGGAGTGGAACGTGGAGGTCAGCACCGGGCCCGCGAAGCTGCGCCCCGATAACCCGCTTGGAACCTGGGGAGCCCCAACCCCGTTTCCCTCCCCTGCACCTCCACTGGAGAGGGGCCAGCCCTACCGGGCAGTCTCCCAGGAGTCCCCAGTTCCCCCCGTGGGGCCTGACCAGTGCCTGTCCCCGCTCCCCTGGCCTGCCGAGCCGCCTCCCCTCCCCCCATTTGGTATTTACACCTTTCACACATTTGTAAGCTATTATCCTGTCCACGCTTAGTCACCGCTGAGCCAAGCGCCACGGATTTAGCTCTTTTAATCTTTCCTCCTAAATCAGTCCTCCATTTCCCCTTAATCATCCCGTGGCTCCTCTCTGAACTCTCGCTGCCGCCTCGGCTGCTGCAGCCCATGCCTGTCTCTCTGGAACTGCTCCCCCTCCAACCCCAAACGGGTGTCCCAAGGGCATGGTGAACGTTAGAGGGGGCCCGGGGTTGGATTTCCAACGCTGCGGGTCCCCAGCTTGGGAGCCAGGGGAAGAAGTGCAAACACTCCCCCCACCAACCCCTTTCTGGAAACACACACAGCACTCTGAACCTTCTCCTCTCCACCCTCCTTGTCTCTGTCCTCCTCCCACCTTCCCACCCCCATTCATCTGGATTCATCTGGATGGCTCCAAGACCCTAACCCTCAGGTCTCCTGACCAAGGTTCTGGCTGTCCCCCCCCCCCCCCCCCACCTCCCGCCACGAGACAGAGGTGGTATTGCCGAGAGCATGGAAGGACAGGGCAACGCTGATAACCCACCAGCCTGAGGCTGCCCTCCTCCCCTCTCCAGGGTGACTGTCCATCTCTCCTTGACCACCCTGTCTCCACCCTGCACTCACTCCCGCCCAGTGGAACCCACTGACTCAGGGGCCTCAACCTGAGCAGCGCTGAAACTCAGCCCTCCTAGTGCTCCCTGGGATGCCCCTGTCTCCCTGCCACCCATTCCTGTTCCTTTCTGCCCCCTAGCCTGGGACTGGCAGGGGCAGCCCTGCCGCCAGCCACAAGAGGGAGAAGATTCCTCCCTGGAATCCAAAGGGCAAGGGTGGGAATCCTGCAAGGAGCATGGGTAGGGGAGACAGAGGGAGGACAGGAGGGGGATACTGGGGCCATTTCTTCAAATGCTAATCAGCATCTTCCGGCAGTGCCACAAGAAGCTGAGCTGATAATGAGCCCAGCTCGGGGCTGATTCCTGATTAATGAAGAGGCCACAGGGCTGCTGAGTGGGGCCGGGTGGGGCAGGTCCCTCCTGGCCCTCCCCGCTGCCCTGGAAGACCAGTCCTCTGCAACAATAACAGCCCCCGCCCTTGGGTGCTTGGCCACACCACTTGAATCCCCCACCACCAATTCCACTTGTGGCCAATGGGAAGCAGCCAGACTGAGGGCACCGCCACCAGGAGGGCCAGCAGCCAGCTCTGGGGCAGGCGGTGGGGAGAGCAAACACTGGGTTCTGCAAGCTGTGACTTGTAGGTAGCCCTCAAAATATTTCTTAAAGTCAGGAAAATTTTTATTCAAATCATCAAGACTTGGGCTTCCCTGGACAAATTGGAAGACCCTGCCCCCACCCCCAAACACTGGGCATCCCCGACCCGGTCGTGAGTTAGCTGGGGCTGAGGGACAGCGGCTCCCCTTGGGGATAAGTGATCTTCCCTTCTGCTCAGACCCCACCCTTCCCTAACGTGTGCCCTCCCCTACCTGACCTGCCTGGCTCCTGAAGGCAGGACAACCCTGAACTAGATGTTGAACTAAATGTTCTCAAGATTCATGCCTTAAGAGAGGACAGGGCAGAGGGGCTGGACAGAGGGTGAGGGTAAGAGGTAAGCTTGTCTGGTAGGTAAGAGGCCTGCGCCAACCTCAGAGGGAAGCCCGTCCGTTCCTGAGTCGAGGGGGCAGGGGGCAACCCTCAGGCCCTCAGGAGCCAGCAGCCAAGGTATGGAGTTGTCACGCTCATGGGGTAGCCTTCCCACAACCGAGGAGGCAGGGCAGAGCTGATCAGTACCGCCCTGACCACACCAGGGAAGGGAACGGGCTTAGGAGGAAGCCGTGAGCTTCGGAGGAAGCTGGGATCGAAGGCAGGGGATTGCCAGGATCTGGCATGGGGGAGCCAGGGAGGGCTAGAGGGCCGAATGCATGCTGCCCCCCTGCCTCTAAGCTGTCCTGGCTGGCAGCCGGGGTGGGGCTGGGAGAGGAGGGAGGAGGGCAGGGAGGGGGACTGCCCAGCTGGAAGAGGCCTTGTCTAATTGTGCCTGATTAGTAGAGAGGAAGAGAACAGGGAGAGTGATTAATAGTCACGGCAGTCACCAGCGAGTGGGGAAGGAGGGTTGGGAGGGGGAGGGAGGTCTGAGAGCCAAGAGGGAATGGGGACAGTGAAGTGCCCACACGTCCCTGGTCACCTGCCCCTCCAGGGAGTGGCTGGACCCCTGACGACCCACAGAGAGGGGCTGCATCCTACCCCTGCCTCCTCCAGGATTTTCCACCTCCCCCACGCCTCAATTTTCCAGACAATAGAATGGAAGAGAAAAGACTGAGGTCATGTCTTGCACCTGGGAAGAAAGGTGTATCGGTTCATGTGATGTCAACAGACACCTCCGTGTCTCCAGACCCAGGCCCTATCCTCAGCTCAACCTGGGACCTCAGCCCAGATCGTAGACGCCAGAGCTTCCAACCAGAGCCCACACCTGCCACCCATATCCTCTGGCCCCGGCTGGAATTCCTAGCCCTGCCCAGTCCTGCAGTCTGAACCTAGTTCCTGGGTCCACTGAGAACTGTGCTGTCCACCACGGTTGCCACTACCCGCGTGCGGCTCTCTGAATTGAACAATTCATTTTCTCTGTCACACGAATCACATGTCAGATGCTCAATGGCCAGTGTGGCTGGTGACTCCCATGTTGGACAGCACGGATACATTTCTATCATCCCAGAGATGTTCTGTGGGAGAGCACCGATCTGGAGAGAGTCTGTGCACACGCATGCACGCACGCACACATGCGTGAATATTTGGAAGGGGTGGGTAACACGGGAATGCTGTAACAGGGGAGGGGAGGGGCTGGGCCTGGGGGAAAGACAGGAGACAACGGCAAATAGCAAAGATGCCTGCATGCGGGTCGGCAACCGCGGGTGGTGCTGGGAATCGACAGGTAAGAGAGCAGGAAGCTGGGGCAGTGGCACTTGCAATTGTGGACTCTTCCAGAGGACACACTATGTGCACGCCAGGCAGTGTGCTGAGTTCTTCTCGGCCATCTTTTTAATCCTCTCAACTGCCCGCCTTGTTTAGGTTCTAATATTGCATTTACTGGATGTAGAAACAAACGAAAGCTCACAGAAGCTTTTTGACTTCTCCAAGGCCACACAGCTTAGAGGGGAGAGCCGAGGTTCAGATCCAGACGGTCCGGCTCCAGAAACCACACACGACTGCTCCGCCATACATTCCCCAGCTGAGAGGAGAAGCTGAATTTTAGAGCCACCCTTGCATTTTACAGCTAAAGAGATGAAGCCCAGGGAGAGAGAGTGATTTCTGCCTTCGAGTAAGTGGGCAGGCTGAGAGCAAGCCGCAATGGGGAAAGTATGGATGGGGCTCGGAGCACCAGGGTGGGGGGAGCAGATGGTGGTGGGAATCGGAGGAAGGGAGAGAACATATAGGTGGTGAGAGCAGGAGGCGAGGTGGGAGTGGGTGGGTGGGTACGAGACTGAGTAAGGAGCCGGAAGGGAAGAGGAGAACGGACGGTGTAAGCTAGGTGGAAGGAAGCATGGGTGGAGCGGTGAGTGTCCCCCACTGCCCAGGAGCTCTTTCCTCTCCCTCTCTCCCCTCCTCTCCAAACCTCCCAGGTCTGCCTCACCCTGTGAACCTTCCCAGCCCTCTTCCGCCCAGAGTGGCCTCTCTGTCTGGGCTCTTACTACCCATGGACCTCTTTTGGCAATTGATCCTGGCAGCTCAGGACACCCACCTGCATGGCTGGTTAACTCTTGCATGGTTGGTTAAGCTTCTGAGTGTCCCTGTCTCTGCTCCACCAGGAGAGTGTAGGCTGCCTGAGGACAGGGACCAGGGACTGGGGCTTCCCTTCTTTGTTCTCCCCCACCCCGCACCACCGAGCAGGTACACAGTAGGCACTCAGAGCTCCTGTTGATTGGGCGAGTGACTGGGAGTCGGTGAGGGGGTATTAGGGAGCGTGGGGGTGAAAGCGACTGCAGTGGTAACAGAAGCAAGAGCAGCAGCTTAGGGGACTGGGGGAGGGCACATTACCCAGAGTAAAAATAGGCTGGAAAATGTGACATTTATTAACTTGGATTCTGGAGGAAAGGTCACAGCAGAGTGGGGAGTGGGAAGGAGGAAACAGGGAAAGCCACAGAACACACGTCCCAGCCCCTTCCCCAAAGCCTGTCTTTGTCACTGACCATCTCACCACTCACACCCTGGCAGGTCCCCTGCCAGCGGATCCCCGTACCCGTCTCCCCACCATCGATCCCACCAGGAGCTCCGTGTTCTTACCGCAGGGTCTGTTGTGGACCTCGTGTCCTCCTGAGAGACCCCTTGTGTTCATCTCCTGCCCCTTCTCTGATCTCACCCTGCGGTACACCCTCATCTTCCCCACGGCCGTGCGGCATGAACCGCCATCCCAGCCCGCACTCCCAGACCCTGGTGAATCTGCAGCAGACTCAGCCCTCGAAGGCCAGGTCCAAGGGAGAGTTACGCTCAGCAGACGGGGGATGGGCAGAAGGATATGGGGTCTAGACTGGGTGGGAGACAGGGAACGCAGGCTCTAAAGGGGAATTAGTGCTTGCTTTGCCCCTCCGCCCTTCTTGGGCCTGCCACAGCCCCAAAGCTGAGACCCACAAACTTCTGTCGCCCTCCTGTCTGCAGCCCCAGGGTATGAAAGGGCCCGCTGGACACCCATCCTCCCCTTTAGCCATCCTCAGGATTCCCACAGACTCCCTGTTCCCAGATCCTCCGGGCACCTCCCTTTCCTAGAGCGAGGCAGGAAACCCTGCTTCCCTCACCTTACTCCCCCCTTCCCCATCTCTCCCTCCCCGCCCCCCCCCTTCCCCCCGGGGTTTCACCCCCCTCCCCCTTCCCTTTCCCCCCCCCCCCCCCCCCCCCCCCCATTCCCTGCACAGGGACACAAAGCTCCCATTGATTTCTGCCCCAACAACACCTGCTGGGACTGGGCTGTGTCTCCCTCCCCCCAACTCTGAGGGGTGAGGATGTCAGACAGAGGGGCTCCATGGACCCAGAAGTCCACATGCACACTCTCTACACCTCACCTCCTTCTTGAGGACTCTCGCAGTCCCGGATTTGGGAGCAGTGATTTTTCCTAGAAGAGGGGTGTGTGGCCACACAAAAGCCCAGTGCCCCCCACCCAGGACGACCCCTCCTTCCTGCCCCTTCCTCCATTTCTACACAACTGCCCCCACACCCAGTGGCAGGAGGACCCAGAGGCTGCAGGCACGGGTAGCGGTGAGAGGAACCTAGTAGGGGCACGTTTCCTGCTGTACTGAGGCAGTGAGTGAGCGAATGGGAACCTGGGCCAGAGGAAGGAAAGCGCCCTCCCCATCCCTGGGGCAGGCCACTGGAGGCTGGCTGGAGTGGGCACCATGTTGGCGCCACGTATTTGCATATGCACTGGGCAGTGGTAACAAGGATGTAAACACACATGTACACAATGCTGGGAGTCAACCGTGCACCGGGGATCTCTAGCACCAAGGATAATAGATACCCTGTGAGTGTGGGTGAATGGAGCACTGACTGACAGACAGACAGACAGCACACAAGACACGCCCCCTGAGCTCACACCTGACTGTGGGAGGTGTGCATGGGAGGGCAGCCCAAGCCGACACTCCAGATCTCAATGAGAGAGTGTGTGTGTGTGTGTGTGTCTGTGTCCACACACATGTAAGAGATGGCACCAGCAGTCCCCGCATGGGGCGCAGGGATCAAGATAGATGGGTGGGGGGCATCACAAAGGGGATGGCATCCACAGTGTGACCCTGTCCTCGTCCTCAGCAGCTAAGTAAGAGCTGGGATCTGGGCATAGAAATGGGTAGCTCTTGGTGTGTGGGTGTGCAGGTGTGCATGTGAG
Organism: Panthera uncia; assembly: GCF_023721935.1. Lineage (NCBI taxonomy): Eukaryota > Metazoa > Chordata > Mammalia > Carnivora > Felidae > Panthera > Panthera uncia. Next base: position 18,185,151 of record NW_026057584.1, read on the forward strand.
TGTGGTGACAGGGACACTGAGTATGAGAGAGGGAGCGCAGAAAACTGTCCCTGAGCAGTAGGTGTGTGTGTGTGTGTGTGTGTGTGTGTGTGTGTGTGTGTGTTGCTGGGTTGCAGTGAGGGTGAGCCATGCACATAGGAGTGAATAAGTGATTCTCAGTGTAAGAGCCAGAGCCGGGCAAGGGAACAGCAAGAACCAGGAAACGGAGGGAGGGAAAGGGAGAGAGGCTGGAGGGGCAGCATGAAAGAGGGATGTGTGAGGGAGTCTGTGAAAGGGGGTGTGTATGAGAGACACAGAGACAGAGAAGAGACACTGGCACCCAGTGTACACGAAGATCAAGATCGTCTGTATCCAGCCTGCCGGTCGGGCCAGCTCCCCAAGAGGCAGCCCTGAGTCCCTCTCTTGCTGGAGCCCCCCAGACACCCCATCCCCAACACCCTCATTCAGTGGGAAGAAGAATCCAGAGGAAAAAGGGAACAAGAGATGAGTGGGGGTCAGTCGGCCCGGCCTTGGCACGGTGCATCCCTTCCTTCCCTGCAAGCTGCCCGGCTTCGGGGACCCCGGGCCCACTCCGGGCCCCCCGGGCCCAGACCTGGGCCCTGCAGCAGCAGAGCCGAGAAGAAGAGGAGCGGCCGCAGCAGCACCAGGGTGAGCCCCTAGGAGTGTCCCCTGTTCCGCGGCTGGGGAGCTAGAGGGAAACACCGGGCTTGGGGGAGACACGAGGCCAGCCTCTGGTGGCGGAAGGAAGGGAAGCCCTGTAGAGCCCTGTTGAGGATGCCCCTGCGCGCCACCTCCCCCCCCCACCCCCCCACCGGCCTCCGGCCACCCCAGGCCGGGCGGGCCAGCTGGCAGGACTCACCACAGAGAAGTTGCTGGCGGAACAGTGGTGCCCACTGAAGTTGCAGCTCTTGAGCATGTCGGCAAGCTGGTGGCCAGTGCGGTTGAGGATGTCTACCATGTCGGGCTCCGGGTAGCGCAGGCCGGCGGCTCGGTGCCCGTCCCGGTCTTTGGGGGGCAGCCCCGTCAGATTGGCCAGGTGGAAGATGTCGGCGTCGCTGAGCGCCGAGTGCCGGAAGCGGTTGATGTTGCAGAGGGTGACGGCCGGGAAGCCAGCCACCGGGGCTGGGGCAGCAGGGTCCATTGCCACCAGGTGAGGCCGGGTCAGGTAGCCCCGGGCCAGGCCAGCCGCCTGGTACAGGAAGGCAGCCAGCGAGGTGAGTAGGGCCAGTGCCCACAGGGTTCTGCGCAGTCCATGGGGGCCTGGGCCACAGGCCCGGCCCAGCCCGTGCAGAGTGCTGGTGCTCGCAAAGGTGGCCAGGTCCCGGGGGGCTGCTGCCCCCCGTGCAGCCCCCAGGAGGCTTTGCTCATCCCCTGCCTCCTTCTCCTTGGGTTTCGCATCCTCCTCTGCAAATTTGATTTTGCACACAATCTCGATCGGCATCTGTCCCCGGCTGCTGGGACTGGCCAGAGCCTCCCTGCCCCTGTCCCTCCCTGGCCGGCAGCCCCCCGGTGCCCTCCGGAGTGGCGGTGGTGGCAGCGGCCGCTCTCCTCAACTCAGGGCAAGCGGGAGGAGGACAGGGACAGGGTGGGGGCCCGAGGTGGGGGAGTCACTCCCACTCCCAGCAGCTCCGCAGCCCTCGTGCTGCCTCTGCTGCTGCTGCCTCTGCTGCTGCTTGTCTCTCTCCTCGATCGTCTCCTTGTGGCTTCCCTTATCAGCACCAGCACAGCTGTCAGCCCCTGCGTGTGTCCCTGCGAGCGAGCGAGCGAGCGAGGGAGTGAGCGCTGCTCCGCCACGCCGCGCAGCCCCAGCCGCTCCGCTCAGCATGTGCTCCGGAGCCCACCCCGTGCTTAATAATTCAGGACATGTCAACAGCGCTTCACCGGCGGCACTGGCGGCAGGAGCCAGGCCAGTGGCGGGGGCAGCCCCCAGCCCAGGACTGGGATCCCCGGCCCCCCCCCGCCTTCAACAACCTTGTCGGGCTGCTCCCCGCCCAAACTCTTGTCACACCCTAGGCACTCACAGGGTCCCCAGATGGCCCCACTCCCAGGCCACCCAGGGAAGAGATCTGCACCCAGAGTCCTCAGCTCATTCTGCCACTTTTGGGGGACCACACCCAGGCTCAGCCGACTTCACCCCCCCCCCCCCCCACCTCCCTGACTCTTGACTCCTGACCCCAGCACCTGGCCACCACCTGCCCCCAACTACCCCACTCACAGCGGCTTCCAGAAACTCCTTGGGAGAGCCACTTGTTTGAATGAGGGAGGGGAGGGCAGAGGAGGGCAGGCAAGGCAGACAAGGGGACATAGGTGACTCCACCAAGATTCGTGACTGGCCTGGACCTTTGCTCCTGGGCTCAACATCCACCTTCCCCCCCACCCCCTCCTGGGATGCTGGCCGCCCCCTCCCCCGCCCCCAAACTCAGTCATTCCTGTGTCTGGGACAGAGGGCACCCTGGCTGACTTGAACATCTGTGGCCACATTTTTCTTCCCCAAACGCTTCCCAAATCCCTTGCCACACCTGTCTGGTGGGTGGGGGAGGGTGTTGGGTGAACGGGCCAAGGAGCAGGGAGGAGGTGTGATGGGTGGAGGAGAGGGTATGGAATGGAGGGAGAGGAAGAGCCCAAATGGGGATTTGGGAGGGAGGAGAAATGTGCGGGCTTGGATGGGGAGTACTATCTCAGAAGCGGAAGCAGGGGGTGGACGGCAGAATAGGGCAGGGGCGCCCTGGTGAGGCTGCTGTCTTGCCGAGGGGAACAGGCATGTGGGTTGGTATGGCAGGCAGGGGTGGGGCCCCAGTGGGCAGCCCAGGAGGAAATGCCTTGGTGCTCCCAGGCTGGGGTGGTCACAGGGAGCAGCTTGTGTTCTGGGGGGCCCGCGTGAGAACGTGAGCCCTCATGGGGGAGGAAGCACTTGTCCCCCAGAGGAAAGGGGGGGCTGATTAATCGGGGCACTAATGAGCAGCAGGGAGAGGAAGCTCAGAGGGGCGGGGGAGGCGGCTCCATCGATCCGAGCCGCGGAACCAGCAGCTGAAAAAAAAGTGAGAAGGGAATCGATCTGAGGGAAACGGCAGCTGCTGGGGATTAGAGCCCGAGGTCCACCCGCTGCCCAGAGGCCACCCCTCCCCTGCGTCAGGCCTGCCCTGCCAGTCGCAGCCCCCGCCTGGGCCCAGAGGAGGGGCCCACGGGCGGCTACCCCGGGGGTGGGGGTAGGGAACCACGGGGGCCACCCTGGCTGTGAGACCAAATCAGGCCCCATCAGTCACCGTCGCCCCAGCACAGAGCCCACCAGCCCCCTGCCCTGGCCACCCTTGGCGCCCTGCGGTGTTGTCCCCAGCCTCTCATCAAAGTAGCTTCCTGGGGGCGGGGTGGGGGGCTGCGGCTGGGCTTCCCCACAAGCCAGCTCCCCCAAGCTGGGAAGATGAGACCCCTGGGGTCAGGGCTGCGTCTGGCGGCCTCCCAGAGGGGAAAGTGGGGATGGCACTGGAAGCAGCTGCCGAGTTAGCACTCCGAGTCTCCAAGTGACCACAGACAGTCCCCCTTTCTCTACCCCCTACCCAGGCAGCCCCCTGCCATGCTCTGCCCTCCCGGCTAGACTCCTAGACCCTTCTAGTGCTTCCACCCCACCTCCTCCTCCCCCAGCCTCTCTTCCCCTTTCTCCTAGTATTGATTTTTCTTTACTGTTTTTTTTTTTTTTTTAAGGTGATTTAATTGCTTTTTTAAGGTTACTTCAGTCTGGGGCTCTGCCAAGAAATCAGGGAGCTACTCCCCAAGCTCTCCCCAGCACTCGTTGCTACCCTGTACTCAATGCCTAAATTGCCCTGCCATCCACTGAGATCATGGGGTCATACTCTTTTAACATACTGGCCTCCGTCATCATCAGCCCAAATCACACTCCTCTGGAGGGCACAAAGTTGGGGGGTGGGTGGAGAGGAGAGTTCAGGCCATGCGGAAGTAGAACTGCATTCACTCCCCGCCAGTGCCCCACAGCCAGCTGTCTCCAATTGTCCCCGGGTCCCCATCACCCCGTCTCCCAGACCCCTAGGAATCTGGTTACGCTTGGCGAGAGTCCCCCTTCCATATCCCTGCAGCCCATCCTGTGCCTCCCCTCCGGTCTCTTCCGTCTCTCCTGCCCCCCCCCCCCCCCCCCCCCCCCCCCCCCCCCCCCCCCCCCCCC
>NW_026057584.1:18189424-18225368 GCF_023721935.1 Panthera uncia
CCCCCCCCCCCCCACTTCCCTCTCCCCGCTTCCCTGCTTGCCTCCCTCTCTGCCCGGCTGCAGTTGGGTGATAATCTCCCTCATTTAGCCTCCCGGCTGCTTCCCCGGCTCATTGCCCAGCTGGTCCCTGGGGCCTGGCCCAGCTTCTTCCCCACCCCCACCCCCAGCCCTGCGCCCAAGCTCCCCCATCCCCTCCTGACTTCCCCCACCCACTGCCCAGGGACCACCTGCCCCCTGCAGTGAGCATCAGGGCCAAAGTGTGGTTGGCCAGGACCTGAGCTGGGTGTGAGCAGAGGGAGAGGGTCTGTCAGGGACCTGGTTCCCGAGTAGGTGTGGGGCACAGGGGTAAGGGGGCTTCAGAGCCAGATTTCCTCTGCTCTCCAGTTGTCCCCATTTCCCAGATTTGTTCCTAGTCCAATCTCCACCCATCTCCATCGCCCAGAGGGTGAACTAGGTTTCCTGATGGCAGAGATTAGAGTGGCATCTGTACAGCCAGATAAGGCAGGGCATGGGAATGGGGGACAGAGGGTGAGGGAGATGACAGGGAGGGCAGAAGGTTCTTACAGAGCACCTGAGAAGGTGCAGGTTTTATTTGGGCAAAATGCCTCAAAGGCAGATCCAGACACCTCTCATGATCCAGCTTGGGGGGCTCCTAAGGGATCCTCCAAGGTCCTTCCTATACCCAGGCTTTTGGGGCTTCACCTCTTTTCCCAGCAGAGGGACCCCCCCCCCCCATGCTGAGTTGCATCTGCCCCTTCTCACCTTTGTGTCAGCCTCAGACTCCCTTCCTGGGTGGCCCACACATAAATGACATGACCCCCAAACTCTCTCCTAGAGAGAGTCCCCAGCCTCCCCCTCCTCCCAGTGGACACCTTGCCATCCTTCCGAGCCCAGACACCTGTCCCAGGCCTGGCTCTGGTGCGGACCAAGGGATGAGCTAGTGTGGGACAGACGTGGGCGGGAAGGGACAAGGATGGGGGGGTGGAGGCCGGGACTGGGCCAGGCCTGGCTGGTGAGCGAGCAGCGGTGACAAACGGGCTGTGCGGGGGCCGAGGGGCGGGGGGCGGACGGCGGCTGATTTATCTGGGTTATTTATGCCGCGGACGAGGCAGGAGAAGCGGTTAATGAGAGTTCCAGTGAAGGGGGGTGGGGAGGCCCGGACGTGATCTGAGGCGACTGAAGAGGGTTAGCGTCCCATCGCCAGGCCCTGCCCCCACTGCCCGCCAGCATTCTGCACCCCCTTCCCTGTCCTAGGGCCAACCCAGCCTGATCCCTCTCCTGTGGCTCACACCAACACCCGCCCCCATCCCCTTTTGAGGATGGCCAAGCCAAGGCAATGGATCACCAGGGCCGAAGGACACCAGGTCCAAGATCGAGGGGCAGGCAACCGGAGGAACTGAAGAGAGGACCAGGAAAGGGAGAGTAGGGAAGAAGAAAGATGAAAAATCATGGCTAGTCAGAAACTGACCAAGTCTGCGGGGCCTGAGGGGGTGGGGTGGGGTAGGAAGAGACCAGTGTGGGAGTGGGTGGGCATCAGGCAACCTCTGAACTGAGGCTGGAGAGAGGGCAAGGGGCACTGGAGGGCAAATTTGGGGTCAGCCAGGAGCCGTCATGGAGGCCTGAGAGACAGACCGGCTGGGAGTGGGGGTGCTGGTCAGAGAGAAGAGGGAGCCAGGGAAGGAGGGGGAGAAGATCCAGAGAAGGAGGGGGAGAGGGCTTTGCAGCAGCGAAAGCTGCTGGGAGCAGATAAGGCGGCACAGCAGCAGGAGGGATTAAAGCTCTGAGGGGCAGGGGCGGGGGCGCGACGCAGGACGGGGGTGGGGGGGTGGCGTGGGGTGAGGGGTAGGAAGGAAAGGGCTGAGGGCAGGACATCAGGGCCAAGGAGATGAGCAGGAGAAACAAGGGCTGTGAAGGGGGCAAGATTAAATCAGGGGCCAGGAGATGACTACTGCCTGGCAGAGAGGAAAGAAGGAGTTCCTGATCATCTCTTCTGGGCATGGGGACTCTGCCACTATTGGCGAGGCCCCATACCCCGCGAGTACCAAGGGTGGCAGAGCTAAGCAGGGGTGAGCAGGGTAGATTGGGTGGGAATGGCAGGTGCCGGCCCTGGGAGCCTCTGAGCTCCTGGCTGGAGAACCCAGGGCAACGCAGCGCCTCCTTGAGGTGACCAATGGAACTCTGCCACGGGGAGCAACAGTCAAGGGTGCTCAGCCCACCCGCCCCGGGATGGAGCGCCAGCCCCATCACGCCCAGGGTGGCAAGAACTAATGTCTCAAGGGGCACTTCTTTGTAGGGAGGAGTATGGGCCCGGAGGGTGGGCCGTGGCTTGCCCAGGCTCCTGCTCAGACCGGGCGGCCCCTTACCACCTCCTGCCCTCCGGTTCTCCGTGCCTCCCAGAAAGGTGTGCTCAGGCAGGGTGAGGCCCCTGCTCCCTCCAGAGGAGACGAGGTGGCCGAGGCGGCGGAAGGGGGAGCCTGGAGGGAAGGAAGGGGAGGAGGAAGAAGGGGCGGGGGGGGAGGGGAGCGGGGGTGGCAGGCGGGGCAGAGTAATTGCGTGTTTGTCAGTTCTCCTGTCTGCACAGGAGGGAGCGTGTGTGGTGGTGGGTGTAGCTTCGCCTCGAGGAGTGTGTGTCTGTTGGCAGAAGTGTCAGTGTGTCTGTCTCAGGGGTCTGGGCTCTCCTTGGCCCCCCGCCCTCCCCTTTGTGTTTTGGGGAGCGCAGCTCTGGGCACACCCAGCTGTGCTCCGTGCTGATGCGGCAGATGTGGCGGGGCCCCAGCTGTGCCTGCTTCCCGGAGAGGGGGAGGGGGCTGCAATCTGCTCCCCCGATAATGGCTGCTCAGCGCCAGGGGGGAGGGGATGGAGATGGGGGTGGGACTGGGGCCCCGGTCAGCCCCGCCAACGGGACAGGAGGGAGATGAGGGCCCTGCCCCCACCCCACCCCGGCCAACCTCCCCCCCCAGTCAGTGTTCTTGGCTCGGCCTCTCCCCCTCGCTGGCTCCTGAAGCCCATCCAAATTTCCGTCCAAGCTCGGTCCCGGTCGGTCCCCAGCTCTCCTCCCATTGCCCCATCCAGCTCGGTGCCAGGGACCTGCCCCCCTCCCCAGCCCCCAGCTTGCTCCCCCTCGTGGATTTTACAGAATCATCTTTTTATGGAAACCTAAAAAAGCATTAATGGCAGGAGCGCACCCCTCCCCCGCATCCCTTCCCTCCGCTCACCCCCACTTCCCACCCCAGCTCCCTCCGTTCTCCCTTCTCAAACCCTTTGGGGGCCAGCACCCTCCTACTCCTACAGGGCCAATGAAGACCTAGAGGTGGTGGAGAAGGGGGCTCCCACATCCTGGGCCCTGAGCTGTGCCCTCAGAGGCAGACTGGGTGCTGAGTCCCTCCTGGGGCGGACAAGGGCTGGAGGGGAGTGGAGGGCATCACAGCTCCTTCCTAGACCCCCACCTCTGCCTGAGCACACACGCAGCAGTGACTAGGGCAGCCTGGTGGGAGGGGGCATGTTACAAGGATCTCCGCTACACTGGCCACCCCCCCACTTCAAACACTGACCCTTTCCCCTTCCAGTGCCTCTCCCCACCCCCACTGGGCCTAGGAGGGGGGTCCCGGGGGCCAGGGCCTGACACAGACTTATTGGATTTCACGGTGTTTTGCTGAGAAAATAATTAAATTATCATATTTATGATGGAGCTGCCATGGCCTCTGCCAACCACTTGGAACAGAAGGGTCAGGACTTGGGGGGAGGGCAGGGAAGGGACCCAGTCTCTGGCCCCATAGCCCATCTCTCTCCCAGCTCCCTCCTCAGGGAGTTGACCCCAGGCCCAGAGTAAGCATCTGCTGTTCCCTCCAACCCCATGCTGATAATGGAAGGTCTGGGCTGGAGGCAGGGACAGGAAATGGGAAAGAGGCTGAGTCAAGGCAGGTCGTAGGTCGGGACTGCTAAAACCCGGCTCCTTTCACACACGCTCCCATACAGCCTGCAGGGCCTGAGGGGGCTGGGAGGTCACATCTAGCCCAATTCCCACATTACCCTCAGCCCAGCTCCAGAGAAAGCACATCTTCCTAGCTGCTCAGCTCTGAAATCCTGGGCTCTGTCCCAGACCCTGGTGCCGATAACAAGGCCCCGGCACCCTGCCGCCTGCCACCCCTGCTTGCTGCCAGGACCCCCTCCTCCCTCCCACCCACACCCTGCCCCCCCCATTCTCTTTGGGTAATTAGATTCCTCTCAATTAGCAGATTACGATCATTACCAGCTCATCTGGCAACTAAGCTCCGCACCCACAGCTGGGGAAAGGGGGGGGGGGGCACCAAGAGGGGCACACGGGGGTCACGGGCAAACATGATAGATGGTTGGGTTTCTCTGGGGCTTCAGGAATGTGGAGAGGACTAAGACCTCCCAAAGGGCAGAGTTGGTGGCGGGAGGTGGCCAGGGCCCCTCCCCTCCCAGCACCAGGGGCCCCCACTATGCTGCAGGTACCAGCTTAGTTAGGTCTGTCCCGCCTGCCAGGGGAGTAGAAGACAGACACCAACCAGGCCTCGGGAGGGGAGAAACCCCCACCCCGCCAAAAGCCAGGCGAGGAACAGATGGAGCTGGCAAAGTGGAAAACAGGCTGGGGCCGGGCCGGGCCGGGCAGAACTGAGGAAAGCAACCACCGGCTGATCCAATCTCAGGCCTGTGGCTCTCAGTCCGTGAGCCCACGGCCAGCACCCCACGGCCCAACCGAAATCCTTCACCCTTCCCTTCAGAATCCTTACACTCAGAGCCGGAGCCAGGACCAACGAAGAGGAACAGGAAGGCTGGCAAGCTGGCCATGCTGGGGTGGGGGTGAAGGCAGGGGCCAGGCAGGCTGGGAGCCTTGGGGGCCTTCCTCCCTAGCAGCGAGAGAGGCTAAAGGCACTGGGAGGGGGAGATTTACCAGGGCTCCAGATTCATTATTCATGAGCCGGCAGCGATGACTCCAATTTAAATGCTAATGTGGGGGGGGGCCTGACTCAGCTGCCCCCCTTCCACCCCCACCCCCAGCCCAGGCACAAACGGGAGTCCGTGCTGACTCCAAGGTTCACGGGGGTTTATTAGGGAGCGGAGAGGGAGGCCTGGAGTCTCCCCAGCCACCCGGCCACCCACGTTGCTCCCCGACATGTGAAGATCCTGCCTGGCTTCCTCCGGTCTTTTTGGACAGAGGCTGGCCATGCAGGCAGCAGCCTTGAGGGGGGTGGGCAGGAGTTGGAGGGGTGCCTTCTGGCAGTCCCCCTCAGAGGATGATCTGGTTGGTAAAGCTGCGGCTCAGCTCCTTGTGTGGCAGAACAATCGAGTTCAGGATGAGCACCTCAGCAGGGATCCGGACGCGGCAGCCTGCAGGGGGGACGAGGGCACCAGGAGGAAGCCATGGGGAGGGGAGACCAGAGGCCAGGAGCTGGGGCCACTGCCATCCGGGAGGGATCCCTCCCTGCCCATCTGTGCCCTGGCCTCTTGCCCCCAGTGACTCAAATCAGGGCCTGGCACACAGCAAGCACTTGGTAAATGTTTGCTAAGGGAGTAAACACGCACGTGTATGTGTGCACGCAAACACATACACACAAACACGTGCACGCATGCTCCCCACAGGGCAAAGCCATCACCTGTGGAGGTTTTCCACAGCCGTCTGTCCCCTAGGAAGCCATACCTAGGATGGTGATGGCAGGCAGCAGCTTCCCATCCTTGAAGAGGCTCTCACTGTCCATGTGCGCTCGCGGGTCGTTGGGATTGGGGTCATTGGGGGTACCCTCCACACGGGCCCAGCGCCCCACAGTGCTCCCCCAGCCCACAATGGTGTGCAGAACACACGTGTGCTCCTGCCAAACACGACAGTGTGAAGTGAGGGAGTAGAAGGTGCCAGATGCAGAGCCCGCGGGGTTCACCCCTCCCCTGCAGCCTCGGGGTCCCATGCCCTGCCGCATGTGCCTGGGCACCTACCTGCAGCGTGGCTCCATGGAGGACAATGCTCTCTCGGAGCCGCACACCCTCGCCCACGGTCACCCCCTCCCCAATGGAGACATTGGGGCCCAGCTGTGGAGAGGAACACATACTATGACCCCTGGAGGGCCTTGGAGAAACCCAAATCCAAACCCTTCATAGAACAGATAAAGGGAAGGGACCTGCTTGTGGCCACACAATGGGCTGACAACGCAGAGCCCAGCATTCTGAGCTCAGGAGTTATCTGCACTGCCCCACCCATCCGGACAGCCTGGCCCACCGCTTACCACAGCCGACGGGGCCACCTTGGCCGTTGGGTGGATGTAAACGTTTCCTAGAAGCAGAAGAGAAGACCTGGGAGCAAATACCCTAAACCATATCTGGTTCAGGGAGGGCAGGGATTGAGTCTTCACCTCTGAATCTGAGGTTGGGAGTCATGGCTCAGAGGGTACAGGAGGCTGGGGTGGGGGGCAAAAATTAGGAAGGGGGCAGGGCGGGTACCTCGGATTCGTGGACCCCCTGGGGTGTGCTTGGCCAGGCGTTCTGGGTGAGTGAGCTGGTACTGGCCCAGGTAGAGGCGGGAGGCATAGAGGGCTGAGCTGGAGGGGCCACAAAGTGGAACAGGGGTTCAGGGGCCAGCAGGTGCCTAGCACCCGAAAGTCTCAACCCCCAGGTGCCCCGCTCACCTCCCAGAGGCATACGTACCCTGCAGACTTGATCTGGCTCCAGATACCATCAGTGAGGTGTACATAGATCTGGCCCTGTCCAGCCAGGGCTGAGAACACATCCTGTTCCAAGCGGATGGTGCCTGCCCCTGGCCATAGGCCTGAAGAGTCCTCCCTGGCAGAGAGGAGAAGACGTGGGCATCAGTGCCCCCCCGGCTGAGCTGGCCTGGGAGACCCACACAGCCTCTCAGAGGATAGGAATCTGAGGGAATCCCACCCCCTCTCCAGGTCGGGTCAGATCCTCTCCAAGGGGAGGCTTCTGTCCCCGGAGACTCTCCCACTGCCCTTACCCACATCACCCTCCACCCCTAGCTAGGGTGCTATCCCGGGGGATCCCCAGGCATGGACCCACACCCCATCTCTGTCCAAGGAGCTGACCCAGACATAGCTTCCCCCCATTTTCCTATTCTTCTCCCCGTCCACTCCTCCCAATCCCACCTCCGGCTACCCTCCCTCTCACAGGATGGAAGGAAACACAGACACTCACCCCAGAGGAAGACAGCTGGTGAGGGCAGAGACAGTCACAGAAAGAGAGGGGGAGAGAGAAATGGTAGAGGTGCCAGCTCAGCAGAAACAGACAGAGGCCAGGAGAGATGGAGAGAGAAGCAGACATGGATGAGAGTGAGAGAGTGAGGCACGAGATGGGGAGCCAGCAGGGAGGAGGGGGTGAAGGGCAGGACCCTCGGGGGTGGGGGAAACACGTCCGGGGCCTCCAAGGATGACCTGGGGAGGGGACTGTGCTCAGCAGGACGACTCTGGGCACTATGCTCTGAGGGGAGCGTCAGCCTGACAGAGTGTGTGTGTGTGTGTGTGTGTGTGTGTGTTTGTGTGTCTCTCCCTCTCTCTCTGCATGTCTCTACACCCAAGCGTGTGTGCGCCCAAGTGTGTGTGTTGCCTTCTGTTCTGAAAGACATCTCTGGGACACTTAGGGCTTGAGAGAAATGGACCAGAAGGGGAGTGGGCAGGCAGTGACAGAGGAGGAACCGGGATGGATAAGGAAGAGGGACAGAATGAGGTTAGAAGGGGAGGGACTGGGAAGGCTCAGCTGGGGATGACAAGAGGAAAGGAAAAGGAAGGAGGAAGGTGAGCGGGTAGAGATGGAGCCTGCAGAGACTGGGGTGAGGGGGGTGGGGGGGGGGTTACGGGTGGTCTGGGACGGAGTGGTACTTGGGTTACAGGGCCATGGGGCCCGCCTCACAGTTGCCCATCCTGCTGGTTACGCTGGAAGACGTCCCGAAGGGGCTTCAGGGCTTCGGGGGAAAAGAGGTAGATGCCGCAGTTGATGATGTCACTAACAAAAGTGCTGGGTTTCTCCACGTAGTGCAGGACCTGGGGACACAGCAGGCTGAGTCTGGTAGAGGAGGGGCCGCTGCCACCATCCCCTAAGACCTTCTGATCTCCAGGTACTCCCCGCCGCCAGGGTGGTCTTCCTAACTGCAGGCACTGCCCTTCACCTTCAAGAGAAGTCCCAACTCCGCGCCTTTTCCCTCCCAATCCTCCCCACCTCCCAGCAGCCCTGGAGCACAATTCAATGCCGTCGCGCCTGCCTGTGCCTGGAATGCCCTTTCTCCGCTCTTCATCTGGAAAACCCAGCTTTCAAAACCCGGTCGACTCTGCCACTGCCTCTGTGAGTGCCTCTGTTCTGCCCCACAGGTGGCTTCTCAGGTCTGGGCACCCGTGGCCTCTGGCCACACCCCACTGTGGCACCTGTGTCATTTGCAACGTTTGATTTTTGCCTGTCTTTCCCACGGACAGGGGGTTCCTGAGAAGCAGGGATTGTATTTCTTTGGCTCTGTCTCTCTAACATCTAGCTAGTGCCTCGCATAAAACTTAAAAACACCCGAAATCACACATATTTATGTGTATGTGTGTATGTCTACCTGCGTGTGCCTGTTTAGATGTATTTTTAATACGAAAGCTTGAGCAAATAAAAGGTTGGTGTGAAAGTCAATTAGGCTCAAGGGCCGGGAGTTTCACAAACAAGGACAGAGAACCTCTGCTTTGCCCTGCAGGCCCCCTACCTGCAATGCCTTCCAGTCTCCTTCCTCTATGTGAATTTAACTGGGCTCAGAACTTGCTTCTTCCAGGGAGCTCTCCCAGCCCCCACCCAGGCAAGGCTGGGGTGGGCCTCCTTTTGTGTTCCCATAGCACCCTGTGCATACATCTATTGGGGCGCTGAACCCATGGAAATTAACTGTTACCCCTTTGCTTTTTGCCAATCTCTCTAGAACGGATAGAAGATGAACAACCAAGGGTATGCCCCACGAGTCTGACAGCACTGGGGCCCCCCCAGTAGCATTCCAGCATTCTCAGGGCACCTGGGCGGCTCAGTCGGTTGAACATCCAACTCTTATTTCAGCTCAGGTCATGATCTCACGGTTTGAGGGATCGAGCCCCATACCGGGCTCTGCACTGACAGCATGGAACCTGCTTGGGATTCTTTCTCTCTCTCCCTCTCTCTCTGCCCCTCCTCCACACACGTGTGTGCATGCATGCACTCTCTCTGTCTCTCTCAAAATAACTAAAGTGCTTTAAAAAAAACAGCATTCTAGCATTCTCTAGAAGCAGAGGGGTGGGGGAATCATGACACAGAGTAAGAACCCAGCCAGCCCCCTCTCTGCTCTCACCTCGTGTGTCTGTGGATTCTCTACAATGCAGCCGTAGTTGAGGGATTGTGTCCTGTTAGCCTGAAAGACAGACACACCAAAACAATGACCCGCCTGCTCCAGGGCAGCAAGGTCTGTTTTCTTGCTTTCTTTCTCTCCTCTGCAGCACCTGACACGTATTTCTGCCACTGACAGGCCTTCAGCAGGGGGAGAACTGACAGCTGCCCTCCCCCTCCCTTCTTTCCAAGCAGCCACAGGGCTCAGGGTCTCCACCGCCACCTCAGCTACTGCTGGGATTTCTGGCACATTTCCCTCTTGATGTCGGTTCCCACTCCAGCTCCCTGGGCTGCCCCTGCCTCCCCGACACCCTGCATTCCAGGAACTTCTCTGGATCACCCCCTTTACACCCTCCCGCCTTCCCAGCCCCCTCACCGTGGTGCCAAGGAGCAAGAAAGGGTGAGGCTGGTGTCTGTAGGCATCCAACATAGCACTCAAGGGGAAGTCAGAACAGACATCAGCGTTGAGCACGAAGAAGGCTTCAGGGCCCCCAGCCAGGATCTGGTCCCGGAAATGGTAGAGACCACCCCCTGTGCCCAGGGGCGCAAATTCCTGCAGGTACCTGTCCCCAGGGACCCCAGAGCCAGCTCAGTGAGATCAAAGGAGGCAGATATCCTGAGCCTGGCATCTGACCCCTCCTGCTCCCAGGAGTACATCTGCCTAAGGCCAATATACTCAGGGATTCAGAGAGGCCCAAACAAGAATCCTCCCAGTACAGAAGGGTAAAGTCTGGCAAGCACCAACTCAACCCACTCACGAGAACCCTGAGGCCTAGGTCACCGTCCCACACCCCTATACTGCACGTGTGCACAAACACCTGACTGGAAGGTTAAACTCCTGCTGGGCAGCCTCTAGAAACCGGGTAAGGGGCTCGTCAGGTTGGTAGAAGCCAATGAGCAGAATCTCCTGCATCCCAGGGACCTGAGAACAAGGGAAGAGGTTGGGAGGAAAAAGAAAATATCTGATAGGAGGGAATGTTCGGGGAACCCCTGGAACAGTCCCAGGAGTCCAGAGACCACAGTTTTGGTCTCAGCCGTGGGGCCCCTGGGCACTTACTTTACCACTCTGGCCTGATTTCTCCTCCAGACAAAAAGGAAGTTAGAGGAAGTCTGTCCCTGGTCTTTCAATCTTTTATTATTTTACTACCCACCCCCATCCCCCACATCTGAAGATCACCCTAGGAAAGATTCTGCCCACCAAGCTGCATGAAAAGATAATCCTTTCATTTCCCCCCATATTTATTATCTGTCAATCTGAGCTTGAGATCAGCACGAGATATGGGTACCATTTATCAAGTGCCTACTTTGTACTAGGCACTTTACCAACCTCATCTCTAAGCTCTGTCAGCCCACAAAGTAGGTTTAATCACCCCATTTGACAAATAAGGAAACTAAGGCTCACAAAGCAGGGAGAAATGTACTCAAGTCCTTATAGCAGGCAGAGACTGGATTCAGATAAAACTCTACCTGTCCCAATGATAAAAGCAAGACAGAAATTAGCTCCATAGTGAGCAACGGTTTGAGTTCTGTGCTTTGCTATCATTAAGGTTCCTCATGCTACAGCTTTAAATGGTCTCTAAGATTCCTGCCTGCTCGCACATTCCGTGCTTTAAAAATAGGAGTGAAATCTAACCAAGAAGAGGCCAGATGAGAGACCAGATTAGTAAGGACAGCAGGGCAGTTGCACTGCATAACTCTAAGGGACACCATTCACACTGTCATTTGTAAATGGGAGTCCTTGGAGTTATGCCTGGTGGGAACAAGACACGGTTGGAAAGGGGGACGTACAGCATGAAGAAGATAAGCAGGAAGTGAGGTGGGAGTGGGGAGCCTACGGGGTTACCTGGGCACAAGCCTCAATGTGGTGCTGGATCATAGGGACCCCTGCCACTGGAAACAGGGGTTTGGGCACCTCAAAAGACAAAGGCCTGAAGCGAGTCCCTGAGACAGGAGAGAGAAGCCCATTACAGCTTCTTGCCTCCCTCCCTCTGCCTCCGCTCCACCAACCGCTCCAGCCCAACCTCCCTGCTCCTTTCCCCGGGGCTCCTCACCCTTTTGAGGGCCTCCAATCAGGATCACAGCTTTCAGCATGATGGCAATTGCTACCTAAACCTCAAATCCCAACAGAGAAATCAGGCTCAGATTTCATACCCCAATCCAAGAACCCCCCTCACATCCCAAGCAAACCCCAAACCCCAAATAGAAACACTTAGCCCTCTCACAGGATGTAAATCCAAAATTCAGTGTAGTCCCTCCCTGGACACACCTCACAAATCCCACACATCTGAAATCCCATCCCAGATTCCAACTGACCTTAAACCCCACAGTGGTTTCTCCTAAATCCTGAAATTCACACCTTGCAATTTGATCCAACAGACTTCCCTGTGGCCATAAACAAATCTAGCTAACTCAAAAACTCAGTAATAGACCTCTTAGACCCCAAACCTCAAAACCAAAACCCCAAACCCAATGATTTCCAATTGTTACATTCTTATGCTGTAGATGTTAAGCCCCGAATCCCAAGAGTGAACCCTGAATACTGAATCTCAAATCCTGAGTATGCCCTAGATATTTAACCACCATCCTAAGAGTGAATCTCTAGAAATAAGGTAACACTGATCCGCATCTCATAAATCCCAAGTCCGAGCAAAAACCCTCTATATGCCGAACTTGAATCCTAAAACTAACCTCTAAGTGATGAACCGTGAATCAAAAGACAGATAGATTCCCTTGGCATCTCAAACACGGAATCTACCAGCCCCTGAGTCCCAATACTGGCGACAAGTGCTAAAACTCTGCATTCGGAGGATGGATTGCTGACCCTCTGAACCCTACAACTGACTCCGTCTAACAAACCCTAGCCTTGCTTAGACAGCGGTTGCGGGGCTAACACAAGAGCAGACCTCCGAAGGGCCAGCCGGGACCTCCGAGCAGCCACCGGTCTAGGGGCGGTCCCCTCCCTCCTACCCCTTTCGCCACCCCTCCTTCGGCTCCGTTTACCACTAGGTCCCTTTATTCCAGCTCTGCGTCCAGCTACCGCTTGCTCCTTCCGCGCACGTGTCTTCTCGCGACTCGCGAGAACTCCTTCGCGGAGTATGCCGGGAATAGTAGTTCTTAAGCTCTTGTTTTCCGTAGCCCTCCTCGCTACCCCTCCTTCCAACTACAAAAGAGGAGGGAGGTGGGACTAAACGGAGAAGAATGGGGCGCGGCCTAGGGATCGAGGGGAGTGGCTAAAGAGAAGGGTGGGGCCTAAGAGGCGAGGCTGGAAGCTAAAATTAGGACCCCGAACTGTCCAGGAACGGGCCCAGGAGTAGCAGTCAAAGTAAAGAACAGGGACACGGAGAGGCGGGGCTAGAGACGAAAGGGGGTGTGGCCAGTCTTGAGATGGGCGTGGCGAGAGCATCCTACCGCGAGTGGGTGGGGCTTGAGGGACTCAGAAAAAGAGAAGGCGGAGTCATAAGATCCTCCGACCGTCCGGCTGGCAAGGGAAGGAGCTTCGGTCGGTGAGAGAAACCTTGTGTCGGATTTACAGTCTGTAAAATAAAGCACCGGACCAGTCACTCTCCAAACATTCTGATCCCAACATTCTGTGACCGTGGTGTGTGGGTCTGGAGTAAGCGTGGGATTGGAGTGCAGGGGAAAAGAAACGGCGTCTCCAAAGAACAGAACAGGCGGAGGGTCAGAGAGAGCAGCTTTATTAAGCAAGATGGAGGAGGGTTGTCGGTCCCACCCACCCCGGGGCTTGGAGCCAGGGTGAAAGGTCCGAGCGTTCCTTTCAGGCCACGTCCACTCGAGCGAAGCTCTGGTCCATGCCCAGGCTGTTCTCCACGTACACCTCGTACTTGCCGCTGTCCTCGGGCGTGGCCCGGCGGATGGTCAGCGTCGTGGTGGTACTGCCGATCTCGAAGAACACCCTGGCGGGGAGAGCGGGAGAGGGGAGGGCGGGCCGCGGTCAGGTTACAGGCGCCCGGGGCCCGGCTGGTTAGCCAGCTCTGGCGCTCGCCTCCCGTTCCCCGCCCCCCGGCCCACTCCCGCCAGTTTTCTGGGCCCCGTTCCGCCCCAGCGGCAGGTCCCCGCCCTCGCCTGTCATCCTCCTCGATGTCCTCCCCGTCCTTGGTCCAGCCCACGTCGGGTGCAGGCTCGCCCATGATCTCCGCAGTCAGCGTCACCGTGGCGCCTTTGCGCGCCTTAGTGTTATCCGGTCCCTTTTGAATCTTCGCAGGGACTAGAAGAGAAAGGGCATGCGACCTAGTGAGGGTCCTAGGGGTGAGGCGGGGCAGGGGCATCACCTCCCCAGATAATACCCAGCGCTAAATACGAGATGGATTTAAACTCGCGGTGTGACGCTGGGCAAGCCTGTAGCCTCTCTGTGGCTTCATCTCCTCAGCTGTTAAGCCGGGCTAGCAGCTGCCGTTCCAACTTCCCAGGGGGAGAGGGGGGGACGGAGGATCAAAAGAGGTACTACGAGTGCAAGCCCGGGAATGTTTACACACCTCGGCGCCCTGGAGACAGCTCCACGTAGTGGAAATTGCCCCGGGTTGGAGTCCGAAGACCTGGGCCCTAACGCTGGTAATGCCTCTGGTTCAATGTGACCTTGGGGCCCTGGTGTGGAGTGATAGAAGACCACTGCGGACTTCTCAGTCTGGGTGGGAAGGGCTCCTGAGGCAGGCGGTGCCCCCAGCCCCATCGGGACTCGGCTAGGCCCAGCGGATCGCGCGCGGCTGGACCCAGTTGCGGCACCTGGAGGTGGTGCCGCTCTGCGTGGTGGCACCCGGGGCGCGCGTACCTTCCACCAGGATGCGCGCCGAGTCAGAGCACTGGCCGAAGGGGTTGGTTACGTTGATGCTGTACTGGCCCAGGTCTGCCAGCTCGCCGTCGCGCACCACCAGGGCGACCACGTCAGGGTCCTCGAAGACGTAACGATACTTGGGCCCGTCACGCAGCTCCTTGCCGTCCTTGCTCCAGCGGATGAATGGGTCCGGGAAAGCCGAAATGCGGCAAGTCAACTTGGCCGCGCTGCCCTCGATCAGCACCACGTCCTTCAGGGGCTCCAGCACTCGCGGTGGCCCCTTCTCGCGAAGCTCCTTCCGGGACCTATCAGAGAGCCGGCTCAGGGCCCGGAGGTCCTACGACACGGCTCTGGACCGCCGGCACCAAATTCCTCGCCCCCTCCCCCATTCGGTCCACTAGAACTTTAAATGTGGGGATGGGTTCGGAGGGAGCCTGCTCTTGAATTGTTACCCTGATGAAATGATTTATTCTTGTCGGCCACTGTGCCACACCTCACTAACGGCTTTCCCCTAAGTGCAGGGACCCCAGCGGTCCATAACACTGTGCTCAGCTTCCACCCCCCACGCAGCAGGGCGCTTTCTGCAGCTCCAGCTCCCCTCCTCCTGAGGGCTCCGGGCTCCCCCTCACCTGTGGCCCCGGTAAGAGGCCTGGATGCGAATGGCTGCTTTCTGGACCTGGGGGTCGTTGATATCCAGGGTACATCCCGGAGGCGGGGCCGCAGCCGCTGGTTTTTTGGCGGGAGCTGCTTTGGACATCTGGGGAGCGCAAAACAAACATGGGGTCTAGGCTCACACAGAGACTTTGACTTTCAGCCTTTTCCCTGTCAATTCAGAACATCTTGGGGGATGGGAGTGTCTGGGGCTGGTCTGAGGATGGGGACTCACCGCGGGCGGGTCGACTTCGGGACTTGGGTCGACTAGCTGGGTGGGAGGTGGGACAGAGCCCTCCTGGAAGGCACAGTAGGGGCACGAGCAGGTGCTCAGCCCAGGGCCCCGGTTTTATACATCACTCCCCTCCTTGCCTTGTTTGGCGTGGTTGCCCCAAGCCCCCCGGGGACCCCAGCCCCGCCCACTGACCCAAGCGGGCTCCTTATTTAGCCTGAGGATGTGTTGGGATGCTGGCTCAGCCTCTGGGGCAGGCCCGGGGGAGGAAACCCGAGCAGCTCTGGGGTGCACTTCATGTCAGCACCTGGACAGCTGGGCAGCTGGATGCGGCCCCACCCCCTCCCAGGGCAGGGGGTAACCATCCCACTCCTGGGAGGGCCAGACAAGGGCCCAGGCTGACAAGAGATTCAGCTCCCAGCTGGGGCAGCTTTACGCTCTGGTCAGTCCCCAGACCGTCAGACAACATGCGCTTCCCAGGACACTGTCCATTAAGGGGCACAAGTGTTTGTGGGGGCGTCCCTGAATGACGCTAGAGTAGCGGGGTACTTCGCTGTCCATCCAGCCAATTATGAGAGGGCAGTGTGGCTGTCAGGACCAATCTGGAAGCACTTACTCCCCTGGCCCTGGAAGCCTAGGGTTGTCATTTCCGCACTGTGCCCCCTGGCGGTCAACTGAGATAAACCTAGAGGGGACGGTAAAGATTTTTGAGAACAGCACCCCCTTCTACCACCCCAGTCCCACTCTCTTCCCTCCATGTGACATGGTAGGGTCTGGCTGGGCTGCACTGTCCCAGGAGATTTGGGGATTTGGGGATTTACCAATTCCCCAATTCTAGGTCTGCCCAAGCCCCTTTGGGGTCGTAAACTAGTGCATAGGGGCACCAGACAGCTTGGATGAAGGGGTTCCGTTAACCCTGCTGGGACTTGCCTGGAGTCCAGCCTACCCAGGCCAGGGCACCAGGAAGAGCATGGCTTCCACTCTTTGTAACTGCCCGCCCAGGTGTGGAGCACTGTCACCTTTTGATCAGAGCAATTTTGACACAGCTCTGCTGACATAAATTACCTTTGCTCCTCCGGGTTTGGAACAAGCAGTTCACATGCCATTTTCAATGGAGATGGGAAGGGAGCTCAAGATCAGAGTGGGGACAGGAGAGGAATTTTACCATTTATCAAGATATGAGTTCAGGCACCTCATTTTTATATGAAAACACTTGCAGTGAGTAGGGGATTAAAGATTCTCACAGGCAAACTGTATATCTTCATCGCTAAAATGACAGGTGGGCAAGACGTCTCTGTAGTTCCTTCCAGCTGGCTTGAACATCCTGTTATTTTATGATGGTGGGGCTTGCCTCTTCCCTGGGGTTCCTGAGAAGCCAGGGAGGCTGGGCTGGGTGAGGCTGGGCGAAGGTTGTTTGGGGGCACAGCCAAGGGGCCCTCAACCACGATCCGCAACACACCAGTGCTACCTCTCTCTGCTCATGGTGGGAGGAGACTTTAATTCTTCTCACTTTGCCAAGAACAGAGTTTGCAAGGTGAGGAGGAGGTAGGAAACAGCCCCCACTGGACACAAGGAGAACTGGCTCCCTCCTCCCCTTCACCTCTGGGCAGGGCAGCTCAGTTCTAGGACCCCAGCGACCATTCTGTGGTGCTGCAGGGAGCATCTAGAGTCAAGGAGCCTCAGCACCCATCAGACTCCCTAGCGTGCCATGGAGACAAGAAGATCCAGCTTGGCGTGCCCCTTAGCTCTAGGAAGATGCTCGTCGGTGGCCCCATCTCAGCCGACACGCCGGCCACAGCCTTGTGCAGCTGGCGCCCCAGGTGCCTGATTGGTGCTCTAACACAAAAGCATGGAGCGAGAACGTGTCCTGGTTTCCTCTGCGGCCCTTTCGTGACATCATCACCATCTTGCCAATTATCATGATGAAAGCCTTTCTGTTCCAGGGGTCGGGACCAGAGCTGGCCTGTCTCCTGGGCAGACACGCTGGCCGCTCCAGCCTTGGGGTGTGGACTGGTACATTCCAGAGCCCAGTATCCTCCAAGTTGCAATGAGGTAATATGTGAGACAAGATGGGGGCCACCAGAGTCTGGTTACATGGTAGTGGTGAGGAGTCAGTGGTCCTGCCAGGATTCCAGAAAACTTCAGAAGGAGGAACAGAATAAGGGAAAGGTGAGGGGCCAGGAGGGTCAGGGTCAGGAGCCATGGTCCTAAGATGCTAGCTGTTACACCTCAGCTCTCACTGGCCAAGAGCGGGCCGAAATGCCCCTGTCCCAGCACCCCCAGCACCCTGTTCTCCTCCCCCCCATCATCCCTCCCCATTGACCACACATAGGTCCTGCTGCTTGCCGTTTTTATTTTCCTTGTGACAGACAGACAGACAGCTGCACAGACAGCTGGATGGCTGGGGGGATGGTCATGACAACACGGGCAATAGGAACTGGATGGAAGGGAAATTTCATAAAAGTCAATAAATAAATAAACATGAATGGGAAGAAGGGTGAAGGCCACAGAGGGGCAGCGGGGACATCCTTGGGCCAGCAGAGTGCTCACAGCTGCATCCACTGGGACAGGAGAGCACTGGCTCCCGTAATCACTGCTTCCAGGCCCCAGTGCTCCAGGTTCTCCTTCTGGGATGCTGGCAGCTGGCCCACCTCACCCCACCCCACCTGAGTCCTCTCCTCTCCCTCCCCCACTTTGCTGCCCTCCCTCACGTGCTGGCTCTGGCTCCCTAGCGCTGTCTCCACGTCCTGTCCCCGCTCCACCAACACTCACTTCCAGCCCATGGCCCTGACACGCTGGGCTCCTTCCTCTTCCTCCTCTCCAGCTATTCATACCCTGCTAAGTTGGTTTCCCCCCAGATACATTGTCTCTCCCCGCCAGAACCTTCCTAGAGTCTCCTCTCCCTATCCCGTGGCTTCTTTTCCTTGTCTCTTACCCATTCCCTTCTTGCCCCTCTTCCTGCTTCCCTGCTCCCGTGCCCCCACCCCCACCCAGCCTGGCCCATGGGTCTCCCCCTCTGGCTCTGGCCGGGGTGGCATCGGCAAAGCCCAGGGCCTCTGTCCCTGCAGGTCCATGAGGTAACAGCCCGGCTGGATGTTGCTGCTGGTGGTGTCCGAAGCCCTGGGCCCACCCGGCTCAGTAGGGGCCCTGGAATGTCCCGTGGCCTCAGTGGAGCCCCGAGTTGAAGCCCGAGGCCAGGCTGTGGTCCGAGCTGCTAGGGGCTGCCTGGGTAGGAGCGGAGCAGCACCTTGTGACGGGTGGCAGCCTCAGCCCGGCGGCGCCGCTGCTCGCCCAGAAACTCCTTGAGCCGGTTGGTGGTGAAGGTGAGCGTCTGGCGACGCAGCTTCATCAGGTAGGCATCCTGCAGCCAGGGGTGGGCCAGGCAGTCCTGCAGGGAGGGCCGGCTCCTGCCAGGCCGGCCAGGGACAGTGAGCCTGGAAGGCTCCACCCTCCCACGGATCCAAGTCCCGGTCCTGGATTCACATCCCTCAGCGAGCCAACTCTGGGGCTCGGTTTCCCCATCTCTGGAGCAGGGGCGGTGACTCTGCCCGCCTCACGGGGCTTAAAGGCATCAGTGGTGGAGAGAACAACCATTTAAAAGTAGTGGTGTATTAGTGGTGGCCGGGGAGGAATTGGGGTGGGGGGGGGGGGCTTCGGCTCAGGCTTGGCCAGGGTGGTCTGAGGCCGCGGGCAGGCAATGCCAGATGGGTTGGCAAGTGTGGGGCCTACTCACCAAGGGTGTACCGAGAGGACCTTCCGCAAGAAGAGTGTGGCGCTTTGGGAGGTGTTAGGGTACAGCTGGAAGGCATCAAAGCGGCCCCCCACAATCCGAGCCTCTGTTTCCTGGGGGTCTGGCTCATAGAACGGGGAGCGTCCACTGAGCCTGTTGTGGAGACAGTTCAGTTGATGCATGCGGACCGAAGGTCAGCTCACAGCCCCAGGGGGACGTTAGTGTGGGGGTTCAGAAGGGCACAGTGCTCAGAGATAAGTCTACTGAGCCTGAGCTGGGTGTGTGCATTGTGTGCTGGGGAGGCTGTGAGCGGGGAGAGGGATGTAGGCGGAAGGTGGGTCCTAGGGGCACTCACATGATGTAAGTGAGCACACCCGCTCCCCAGATGTCCGTGGCGGAACCGATGGGCTCTCCCTTCACCATCTCAGGAGCTGACGGGAGACAGAGGCCAAGTTGAACCAGCTTCCTGATGGCAGGGGAGCGGGAGAGACAAGGGAGGCCCCTGGGGGCTGGGGGAGCAGGACAGTGCCCAGGTCACAAGACCATGGGCACAACCAGAGCAACAGGCCCTGGATCCAGCAGGTCGAATGGGAGTTGGGTGGCCCCCAGCGGAGATGTGGGCTGCCTGAGGAATTGGCCCAGGTACTGAATGGTGGGGTTCCCCAGAACTGCAGAGGTACTGGGAACCAGGGCCATTAGCTCCCTCGGATCAGCCCTGAGGTAGGGCACCCATTCACAAAAAGCGTGGCCAACACCAAGGTTAAGAGCCTTTGAAATCAGCCTGGCTGGCTCTAATCCCAGGCCTGTCCTTCTAGCTGTGGGATGTTGGCAATGTACTAAACTTGTCTGGCTCTCCATTTCCTCATCTGTAAAGTGTGGCTTGTAGAATAACTCCAAGGAATAGAGATGATGAGCATAAAGTATTCAGTAGGTAGCTAAACGGTAGCTGGTTTACCTTATGTATATAGATTAATGATTGATCTCCTCTCTGTCCAATTTTATCAAATCCTGGCTCTACCATTTATAAACTGTCTGATATTGGACAAATACTTAACCTCACTGCACCTCTGTTTCGTCTGTAAAATGGGGGTAATGTTATGCCAATCTCTAGGGCTACTGAAAATATCATCCATGGCGGGTGTCTGGGTGGCTCAGTCAGTTAAGCGGCTGACTGTTGATTTCACTCAGGTCATGATCTCATGATTCGTGAGTTCAAACCCCGCATCAGGCTCTGTGCTGACAGTGTGGGGCTTGCTTGGGATTCTCTCTCTCCCCCTCTCTCTGCCCCTCCCCAACCCATGCTCTTGTGTTCTCTCTCTCTCTCAGAAAAAATAAACTTAAAAAAAGAAAAGAGAGAAAATGCATGGAAAGAACCGAATTTGTTGCTCACATATAATAAGCACTCAATAAATGGCACATACGTGAGTGAAGCAGAGTGAGCCCCAGCTTCCACCCCTCTGGTAGCACCCCAACCCCCGGCTGGCATGACGCCCTCACCCATGAACTCCAGCGTGCCTGTGCGGTGGCCAAGGGGCCGCAGGGCCTGGGGGTTGTAGGGCTGGGCACTGCCGAAGTCCACAATCTTGAGGGCGTTGTCAGGGGCCAGCAGCAGGTTGTCAGGCTTGATGTCTAGGTGCAGCACGTGGCGGCCGTGGAGGTAGTCCAGGCCTTGTAGCAGCTGCACCACATAGGTGGCCACATCGTCCTCTGAATACCGGAACCTGGGGGGGCCCGGGTGGAGCAGGTGACATCCCAGCTCAGCTGCCCCCACTTGCTCCCTGCTCCCCCAGGTCGCCGGGTTACCTGTCGCTGAGCCCACAGAGGAGCTCCCGGTTCCCGCAGCTCTCAGCGATGAGCACAAGGTAACGCGGGGTGATGTAGGCCTCGTGCAGGGACATGAGCCGTTCGTGGTGCAATGTCCGCAGCACTTCGTACTCCTGCAGGACACGCCGCTTGCCCTCAGCCGCGTAGGGCACGATCTTGGCCACGAATGTCCGCCCGGTGGCGTTCTCCCGGCATGCACGCACTACACCAAAGCGGCCCCTATGTGTGTATGGGGGGGGACACCACATGATCAGAGAAGAGGAGGTCGGGGAAGCAGGGACCCCCAGCAGCAAGTATGCAATGGTTCTGAGCGTGGCCTCTGAAGTTCAATCCTAGGAGCCTGGATGGGAGTCTCAGCTCTGCCACTTACTGGCTCTGTGCCTCAGGCAAATCCCATAACCTGTCCAACCTCAGTTTTCCTATCTGTGAAACGGCTGATGATAATAATGCAGTCTCTGTCTGTCTCTCAGGGTTGTGAAGATTAAATGGTATCATATGATTAAAGAGCTTAGCACAGTACCTGGCAGAGAAAATCTGAATTTAATATGCCAGGCACCCAGATCTCAGTCCCTCCCCAACCCTGCCCAGGGCAACCTGATCTTCTCTCTGAATTGCTGTTCCCTACATCCCATCCACTCCCCCCTCCGTCCTCCGTCCCTTCCCCAGACCCACTTGCCTGGCCTTCTCCTCTAGGAAGGTGTAGGGTTTCTGAGGGGGCCCCTGTCGAAGAGCGGTGCCCTCTGGCCCAGGAGAGCTGGGGGGACCACCCACAGGGGAGGTGACCACCTCCTTGGCCGGGCTGAGGCTTCGCACAGTCACCTTGGTGGGCTCGGGAGGGGGCTCGGGGGCTGGGGGCTCAGGGGCTGGGGGTGCAGACACAAAGGAGGTTACCATATACAGGGGAGTAGAGGAAGACGCTGGTTTAACCCCTTGAGGGGTGGAGGCTGGGGTTGGGGTCCCAGTGTCAGGGATGGAAGACTTGGGCTCACTTGGGGTGGCCTGGGCACTGGGTGGGGCGGGCTCTGCTTGCTGGGCAGCCTGCAGGCCTCTGTGCTTTCGTGGGGGGGTTTGGGGTGGTGGACCCACGGCCTTGAGGGAGGACAAGGCCTGACTGGGGGGTGTTGGGGGACATGAGGGGCTGAGAGCGGCTGACTGAGGGGCTGGGGGAGCAGAAGCTGGGGTGGGAGTCTGGGATGGGGCCAGTGAGGTAGGAGAGTGAGGAGGCGGGGCCCTGGCTGGCCCTGAGGTAACAGGGGCGTCTTGGTGAGCAGCAGATGGCAGAACTGAGGAATCTAAGTGGAGAGAAAGAAAATCATCACCATGGTACCCCCGGGGCAAAACCATAGTTCTCTGGCCACTCCCCGTCCTGTCCCACTGACCTTGTGTGCCCCTGACGATGACCTTCTCGGAAGGGTTGCTGAAAGGCCCTTGCCCAGCACGGTTGGCACAGGCCACACGGAATCTCACGGTCACACCGATTGGCAGGTGGGTCACGTTGTAGTAACAGTCAGGGATGCCTGAGCTCACAGGGTGCCAGGCAGACTCCCCTGTAGGGCAGCATGGGGGAGGGGCTGAGGCCACAGAAGGGGTGGCCCAAGCTCCCAGGGCTATCTGTGAGGAGCCAGGGAGGGCAACTGTCTCCCGGGACCCGTGCACCTCCCAGCTCCCACCCCCTCTTCTGCCAGCCTGCCCCGTCCCTCACCATCCACCCGCCGCTCCAGCGTGTATGTGCAAGGTGCCCGGCTATCTCCTGGCTTCCAGAGCACCAATGCCGTGTCCTGGTAGGTCTGGGGCACCTCAGGAGGAGCTAACTTTCCTGGGATGCCTGGCAAGAGGAAGGGAGCCCCAGTGAGCCCCTGTGCCCCAGCTTAGGGACCCTCAAACCCTAGCCCACCACGTGCCATCGCTGCCCCCCTCAGTCCCTGCCCCTAGCTCACGGGCCACAGCCACGGTACAGGAGCTGGTGATGCTGCCCAGGACATTGGTGGCCGAGCACTCATAGAGCCCAGCATGTCGCTTGCCCACCCGGGGGATGCTTAGCAGCTGCCGTCCATCTTTGCAGGACACGATGATCACTGAGGGCTCTGATCGCAGGGACTGTTTGTCTGCAGGCCGGGAAGAGCAGAGGGGGCTGCTGAGTGAGACGGCTCCAGGCCCCCCTCCCCAGTTACCACCTCCCCTGAGCGTCCCCTGGCTGTGGAACCACTTGCCTGCCCGCTGTCTGTGACAGGAGTGTTCTCCTTACCTTTCATCCAGGAGATGTGGGGTGCAGGGCAGGCCGCTGGCAGACAGAGCAGGGTGGCTGCCTCTCCCTCCAGCAGCACCTGGTCCTTGAGTTTGATGTGGAAGACCGGAGGGAAATCTGCAGGGAGGACGAAGACAGCCATGGGTCTGCAGGAACCCCAGCTCACTTACCAAGGAGGGAAGGGAAGATGTGTGTGAGAGCGGGGGCTGCCAGCAGGAAGCAGAGTGAAAAGTTGTCCCTTCCCAGTCAGATGTGGGAAGGAGAACCCCAACGCCATGCCTTTGAGAATTTTCTTTAGGGTATCACCTCCTCTGGGTGTAGAACTAGCTTTTTCTTTCGTTGACTATTGAAGATGCTTGGGAGCTACCTCATAATGTTTGTAAAGCGCTTGGAGTGGGGCCTGGAACTAAGTAAGTGTTCTGTAAGCATCTGTTAAATAAAGTAAAAACAAATATTGGAACACTATGCTGATTAAGATTTTGAAATACCCACTCCTGTGGGGCACCACAGGGCAAGTGAGAGGAGCCAGTGACTTGGGCACAGACTGCTGAGATTGAACATTACGTTCAATCAAAACGCATCATCTCGAAAGATCCAAAGTCAAGGCAAACGGGGCAAACCCCGGAAGTGTGTCAGCCTCCCCGGCCCCTTACCCCACCTGGGGTCTGGGCACACGGTCCCAGACCTCGTATATATTCCTTCGGGTCAGCTAAGTAGCGAGAGCTTCTTCAGGGACAAGAGACAGTATCTGTATGACCTTGGACCATGTTTTGTCTGTAAATCGAGGAAAATCCTAACACAAAGCTCCTAGGCTGTGAGAATTAAAAGAGGTATGGAAAGTGCTTAGCATGTATCTAACATGTAATAAGTGCTCACAAATGTTAGTTTTTATTGTTGTCAGGATTACTATCCCGTTGACATGCCCAGTAGAGGAGCTAAGGCCAGACCCCCAGAGAAATAGGCTGTTTCAGCAAAGCTGGCTTCATAGCTGGCTGGTGAGTGTGTCCAAGCCTGGGCTGTGGATGGGTCAAGGTCTTTGCCGCTGTACAGCCTGCCTGTGGCTCCTTGGTGTCCTGAGGATTTGCATTCCTGCTCCCTGGAAAGTCTCTTTAGAAAAATCCCAATCTGGTCGAGACCAATGCGGGGTGGGGTATGGGGCACATTTTTCATGTGGGAAGAGAGCTGAGGGGTCGATACCCCTGGGAGCCCCAGCTGCTGCCTGTCTAAAGAACCAGGAGGGAGCAGAGGTGGGGATGAGCTGCGTAGGGGAGGGATGATCAGCCAGAGTGGATATCAGGAGAGCCAGCATGACCCCTCCTTTCACACTATACCCCAGTATTCCCTAGGAGGGGTCCCACACCGAGGCGCCAACAATGCAAAGTAAATATAGTTTCATCAGTGGCCACCTCCAGGCCAAGTGAGGGTACTGGGGAGAGGGGAGAGGGGAGAGGGAGGGGGGCCAGGAGGAGACGTGAAAGGTGACCCCAGCTCAGCCCTGCCAGCCCCACCTCCATTCCCGCAGAGGCCAGCCCTAGTTGGTAAAGTGGACGGGGGATAGCCTTCTTCCTGCAGGGAGGGGGCAGAGGATGAGGTAAGGGGACACTGCCTCGGCAGAAAATCAGCTGCACAAGCAAAATGCAGCTGGGAGAGAAGCCCCAGTGGGAAGGAATCAGCTGTCCCTGGGCCTCAGTGCTGGCTTATCTCTCTTTCCCTGCCTCTTCCACCCCTGCCCCCACCGGCTGGCCTCCTTCCCTCCCCTTTGCTCACTATAGGCCCTGCTGCCTTAAGAAAGACACCCCAGCTCCCCTGGCCAAAGATGGACACAGTCACCCTGCGCCCAGCGGAGGCACAGCTGGAACGGTGCTGAGGAGTTTTATCAGGAAACTGGGGAAGATCGGAGCGGTGACTGATACAGATCCCGCACACAGCAGGGCTTGGTGGGCCTGCTCTTTTCTGCGTGCTGGTCTGGAAAAGCTGCCCTCCCCCTAAAAGCCTTTGTCTGGGGTCCTTGAGGAACGAGCCCTTTTCTGGTGGGGAACTGGGGTGACCCCAGGTGGAAAATACCTCTCTCCCTGCAGCCCCAGGATACTTGGGCAGAGAAACAGACCAGGGCATATGCCAAGTCCCCCACCCCTCAGCAAAGAGCCCTGAAGACTGCTTGTCCCCACACAAGTGCCTTCTGTGGGGGCAGGGAGGACAGGAAGGGGCAGTGAGGGTGTTCAGGGCTCTGGAGGAGTAGAGAATTGGGGGCACAGTCCAGATTGTGGGCCGCTGGGCTGGGAGAAAAAGAATGTCTTTGTACATACACACATTTGGAGGGGGAGGCTAGACAAAGAGAGGCATAAGTACGGTGTCCCAAAGCCACCTCTGGGTTCTGGCTACAGAGGACCGTGCAGTCCAACTCTCGGCTAGCATGGCTAAACCTGTTTCCTCACCCATAAAATAGGGATGATGATAAGAACAGTTCCTAAACAACGTGGGAAGGTTAGATGAGGCAGCGCTTGTAAAGCACTTACTAGGACACTCAGCATTACTAGTCAACAGGATCAGTTAATGCTATTATTATTGTTGTTCTCCCGACTCTGGGTCCCTTCCACTACTGCCCAGCGTCCTCAAGGTGGGCTCCACCCAGCTATGACCACTCCTGAGGCAGGGAGGGGGCTACTCACCCAGCAGGCCTCTATTACCTGACTCACTGCGCACATACTGGTGACCCAAATCCTCCTGGGCACTGGCAGAGAGGTTTGGCTGTGATAACCCCTTGTCCTTTCGCAGCCTAGAGAAGCCCCAGCGAAGCCGCCTCCGGCTTTCCCCAGGAGCTGTGAAGACCCAGGCCACCATAAGCCCTGGCCCAACCAGTGCCAGAAAGCTCCCACCTCCCTGAGGCCCTCAGCCCAGGGAAGTAGAGAACTTCTAGCCCCCACCGCAGCCTGATCCCAAACCAGCCTCAGCCCCCTCTCCAGGACCTCCAGCTCCTCCTCCCAGAGCCTCCCTCCAGCCCTCCCACCCTCTTCCGGGCTCTGCACCTGTCATCACAGCTCCACCCCACCCCCCACCCGCACGTGTTCACACATTTACCGGCCACTCTGCCCCTGTCCCTCACCCGAGGAGCCGGACGTAGCGCTGGCCTCGGAGCCCAGGGACTCTGCGGAAGGCGTGCTGGCGCCGGCCTGGGCCGCCAGCTGGTTGTGTGCGAGGCCGAAGCGCCGCAGACTCTCGCCCTCCGACGTGGCCCTGCGCAGCCGTCCAAACAGCGGCGTGCTGCGACCCGATGCGCCCCCTGAGTCCTCGCTGCTGCCGCTGCGCTGCAACCGGCTGGACAGCCGCTCGAGCGTGGAGCTGAGCCTCCTGCGCACGGCCAGCACCGGGGAGCCCCGCGCCGAGCTGCCGCCCTCCGAGCTCTCCCCGTCCCCACCGCGGGCCTCCCAGGCTGGGTGGCGCTGCGCGGGCGGGGTCCGCCGCAGACGCTGGGACAGCGACAGCGAGAGGCGGCGGACGAGGCCCGGCTCCCCGACCGCCCTGAGGTCTTGCACGGAGCGGGAACGCTCCGGCCGTCGCACCAGCTCCAGTGGCGTTCCTGCCGGGCTGGGCCGGTACATGCCGTCCTCCTCCTGGGCCCCGCGAAAGGGGCCGCGTTCCTCTGAGCGCGAGCGGCTCAGCAATCGCAGTCCCCGCGACAGGGGCGACTCACGGCTGCGCTTGAACTTGGCCTCGAATACAGCCTCTGACTCTAGGTTCTCAATGCTGCTACTGAGACTGCTACCTGGCCTGCGGGGCACTGTGGGCACCCGGGCTTTCTCGGCTAGCACTGGGGGCGCCCCGGCTGAAGGCACGCGCTTCTCGGAGGCTCCCGGAGGTGGGGAGGCCACCCGGGCAAACACAGCAGGGTGGGGTCTGGGCTCTGATGGAGATGCCCCAGGGCTCTGCAGGGGGCCCGTCGTGTGACCTGACAGCTGGAGCGACTGCATGATCTGGGCATAAGGTGTGAGGGGGGCCACTGGGGTTTGCGGAGTCACAGAGGGCTGTGTGGGCTTGGGGGCTGGGACCGGCTCCGGCATGGACTCTGGGGCCTTCTCTTGGGCAGGCTGGGGTGCCAAGGGCTGCGGGGCATCACTGGGTGTGGTGGTAGGAGGTTTCAAAGACTTGGGGACACTGGATTTGGGGGCGCTGGACCTCGCAGGGCTGGGTGGTTGGGCCTCACTGAGGGCAGACAAGGAGGGAGACTCCTGTAGTCTGCGGGCCCCAAGCCTGGCCACGGGGATCTCGAGGGGCGCCCCAGCACGGCGGTGCCTGCCCCGGGGCTCTGCCTCTCCCTGTGAGAAGCTGCTACTCTTCTGCAGGCCCCGGGTCTCAGGTGGGGGCTGGTGTCGAGGGGCTGCCTCGCTGGAGGCAGCCCGTGCCAGCCGGGGATCCCGGGCACGGTCCCCCAGGCTCTCTAGCAGGGGGCCCCTGAGGCCACTGACCTTGCCATCCTCAGGGCCTCCCCGCAACAGCCGCTGGCGCAGGGCCTGCAGCCTCTGGGCATACTCACCCTCACCCAGGCCTCCCCGGGTCAGGCGGGTGGCGCCCGGGCTGGGGCTTCGGCGCTGTGGCAGCTCCACAGAGGCTGCCTTGTGCAGGCCCCGGCCCGGCTCCCTCGGCCCGGCCCGGGGCAGGGCACTCTCGGCAGAGGTGCCCCTCCGGAGCTCTCTCCGCTGGGGGCTGGACCCAGCTTGGGGCTCCTGGCCTGGGGAGGGGAGGGCCTGAGGGCTGGGGGCCTCCTGGTCCTGAGAGGGGGCCCTTCCCTCCTCCTGCCAGTCCATGGGGGTGGCCGTGCCAGCCTCTGGGGCGCCCAGGGCCTCATCCTCAGTGGGAATGTCGGTGAGGGACACCCGGGAACCGGAGAACTCAGGCTGCAGTGGCCGGGGCACTGAGGGCAGCTCCTCCAGCTCTTCCTCCTCAGAGTCAGAGGAAGACGAGAGCCCCCCACTGGGGGGTGGTCTTCTGGGTATGGCTACCCACACCCGCTCTGGGGGTGCCCGCAGCAGCTCAGGGATGGGGCGCAGCACCAGGTGGCACTTGTAGCTGATCTGGGAGCGCTGGAGACAAGGTACTAGAGTCAGATCTGAGAGGGACCCCTGAGGCCAGACTGACCCACTCAAGCCCACGTCAGCCCCAGGGGAGAAGACCCCAGGCAGGCAGAGGGTTGGGGAATGGGAGTGAAACTGGGGGTTGAGAGAATAAAAAGTAGATGAAGACAGACGAGTGGGGAGCGAGGGCACGTGATAGAAACAAGGCAGGGTTCAGGAGAAAAACTGCGGAGCGAAAAGGTGGAAGGCACAGAGGCAGGGCCCAGGCAAACTCACCTGCCACCTCCGCCTGGAGAGGAACAGCTTTAAGTGATCCGTGCTCACCTCTGCGCCCTTGGCCTGTGTCTGCAAACCCAGGAAAGAGGGCCTGAGGAAAAGTCCTCTGTCAACCTAGACCCTCAAGGTTTGGCAACAGAGAGGCAAAGTCCACAGCAGGGGACAGTGGACTGGGCAGCATTGAGTCTGGGTTCCTAGGGGTCCCTTCCCCTTAGATCTGTCACGGCTCCCACAGCCAGGGTGCCTACGTATGACAAAATCCCTGAACCTAAGTGGAAGGGCAGAAAGTCAGTGGCTCTTCGTGTGGGTTTGGGGCTTACGCCAGGGCTCTTACACCGTCTTGGCACATTGGCTGCCCTCAGGAGCCTGCACTTGGGCCCCTGGCCTGGGCTCCACTCCCCAGCTCACCACCTGTCTCACGCAGAGCCGGCGTCCCAGACATCTGGAGCTTTGGTGGGCCAGGCGGAGACAGATATTTCCCTCAGTCTCCCACCCAGGTGTCTGAAAAGAGCTCATTTATGATCTGAGAGACAAGGCTCATAATCCAAGGACGGATACCAGAATGACCTCAACCTTCAGTTGACCCAGCATAACACTCAATGGATGGTTTATTCAGTCACTCTTTCTGGGTCATATGCTGAACTCCACCCCTCTGCCCTGTGGTGCTGGGGTTTGAAGATCAGTGAGTGAGAGTTCTGGCCACACAGAGCTCAAAACCAAGAGACCGGTCTAGCCGGGCCACCCACCAACCGCAGGGCGGGACAGAGGCAGACACACAGGAGTGAGGAGGACCAGGGCTGGTCTTGAGAGCCAGGGAAAACCCTGATGACTTTGCTTATTAGCAAAACAGGAGTAATAATGTCTTTCCATGCAGAGCTATTGTGAGGCTAACAGACCATATGGTTATAAATTGCCTCTCGCAGACTATACTGCACACAGTAGGTACTCAGTAAATGGAGCTGTTAATAATGTTCTCTCCCCCCACCTCTTCTACCACAACTTTGCAAGAGACTCACTTTGAACCAAGGATGTTCTAGGGTCTCCTCTGCGGTAGGCCTCCTGTAAAGGAATGAAGGTTAAGAAGGGCTCCATCACTCATTCAGAGAGCCAGTCAACACATGGGCAAACAGGGCCTGTAAGGAGTTGAGAGACTGAACATCTAAGGGCAGAGGCTGGGTCAGGAGTGGGGGACAGGCATGAGGGGACTCTGAGGGGTGGGGGGCTCCTGTACTCACAGCCGGTCCTGCACCAGCACTTTGATGAGGAAGCCCCGGGCCTCCCTGCTCAGGCTCAGAAATGTGGTCTCCTCGAAGGCCACGTTGTAGTTTCGAATGTTCATCAATGTCGTCCGATCGTTTTCCCCAACAAATGGGGAGATTCCTGTCAGACTGCAGAGGCAGAGAGGGCCAGCATGAGAGGTGGGTGGGGCCCTGGGCTGAGGCAGAGACTATGAGGGATGCCAGTGGGGACATGGGGCTGGGGACAGGTGGAGGCCCTGGGGCTCTGGGGAAGGCAGAGGCAGGGTGAATCCGAACAGAGGGCAGTCTTTCAGACTCTTGCCTGTCCTGCCGCCACCCCCCACTGCCAAATAGGTGAGGAGGCAGTACTGCTTTGAGACCTGAGCACCCAGGTGGGCCCTGCACCCATACTTTAGAGGACCTGTTTTGTCCCTCCTCCAGCCACGGCCTGTTCCTGAGGTGAAGAGTCTGTGCCCAGGGGATATGCGCCCTGAGCCTGAGCCTCTTTCTTCTACTGCCTGTTCTGAACACTCAGGGCCTTATAATACCCTGCCTAGATGGCACTGAGCCTGCACGGGCCTCTCTCTGTCCAGCCTCCCAAGCATGCTGCTAGCATGACCGCCCCTCACGGAGGAGCGTGGTGGCAGACAGAGCTTAGACTCGCAGCCCGAGGCATCCACGTTCATGCACGTGAGGCCCCTGACAGTGCAGGGGTGAGAAAGAGAAGGGGTGAGCTGCAGGCCCTAAACTGCTCTCCTGCCCCAGGCTCTGCAAATGTTAGGGGTGGGCCTGCTAGGAGACCATTGGAAACTGGGGTCCGTAGTGTAGAGGGGTCCTTACCAGAGGAAGGCAACAACGCCCACAGGCCTGTGGGGAAAAGAGAGTAATCGAGGGGTAAGTGGACAGCCCGCCTCCCACTAGCAGTGAGCGGTTTTCTGCAACCGCTAATCTAGTGAGGAGTGTCCTCACTGGGACAAATGGGCACAGGGATGCCTCCTTCCAGGAGGCCTCTCAACCCAGAGGTCTCAAGGTCCCTGGAGGAGTCAAGGGTCACGGCAGGGCCAGCCCAGGAAGCACAGAGGAGTCTGGGAGCCAAAGAGCTGGCCTCCCTCACTGCGGGGAGGCAAGATGGCCACAAAGGGGGAAGTCGCCACACCTAGGGGAGATCAGGAGCCAAGGACGGACAGGGAGGGCTAAGGCCTTGAGTGACTGGGTCAACTCTGACTGATGAGGGGCAGGTAGAAACATGGTCAATAGACCTACTGTCAGAGGAGGAATCTGGGCTTAGTGAGGCTCCTCTCTGCCAGCGAGCAAGGCCCCAGCACGGCACTGAGGGAAGAGGCCCTGGCCCACCCGCGGCCCAGTATGCCAGCATTACCAGATGTCAGTGACTCCAGACACGGGGGTCTGATTGACAATCTCAGGTGCCACGAACTCAGGTGTGCCATATTGGCAGTACTGGGGCTCTCCCGGAGTCAGCTCCTGGGCATTCCCAAAGTCACAGATCCTCACCTGCTCCTCACCCTCTGCGCCATCCCACACCATCAGGTTCTCAGGCTGCAGAACACAAGGGAAGGCATGGGAGCTGAGTGAAGAGGGGGGGATGCCCCACTGCCTGCCTCCCACGGGGGCTGCCTGCTCCCCACCCCCGCCTGCACCTCACCTTGACATCCAAGTGCAGCACATGGTTCTGGTGCAGGTAGCATATTCCCTCGAGCACTTGTTGCATGTAGGCCCGGATCTGTGGAAACAGGAGGCCCAAAGTCCGCGGGGGCAAGGGTGGGGTATTAGGTTTGCTCACCACCAGAGCTGTGGCAAGAGATCAGGCCATGCCTGAGAAGTGGCCTTCAGATGGCCGGCTGGTGGAGGTAGCTGAAACATAGGTTTGGGGTTCCTGAGATCTGGGGTCTCCAAGTACAACTGTATAGGTTGGGCACAGCACAAATATAGGAGGGAGCCATTTACATTATAATAAGTAGAACTGTGCAGTGTACAATTTGTACAGCCCTCCATGGCGGGACAGCAGTGAGACTAAATGGAGTCGAGGTGGGGCGCCTCCCGAGGGAAATATCTGAGTCATGTTTATGGGGGGAAGACTGGGAAACAACACAGGTAGGGGCCAGTGGGCCTACTGAGATTTACAGAGGACTGTGCAAGTCCCAGCATGGGAAGTCTGGTCCTGCCTGCCTAACAGTCCTCTCCACCACCACCCCTGGCCTATTCATGGGCATGGACGGCATGCCCAGGACCCACCCCTCAATTCTCAGAGCTCAGGTGGGTAACCACGGGTGCCCAACCTGACCCCTACCACCCACTGCCCTCACCTCAGACTCACACACGGTGGGTTTCCTGGCCATTCGCTCCAGCAGCTCCTCTGTGCATCTATGTCCCAGATCAAGGAGAACAGTGACAGCAGGGCCAACTCCTGGGCCCTCCCCGGGCAGTGCCCTCTACCCCTAGAGCTCAAGTCAGATCCCGGCTCTGCACAGAGTTCTCTTTCCCCTTAAAGCATATGTAATACCAGTTCTGTGTTTCCACCCTTTCCCTATCATCTGGGTGCATAGATGGGACCACCCTGCTTGAACTCTCATTTGCTGTGGGGTCTCAGGCAAGTCACCCAACCTCTCTGAGCCTAGGTTCCCTCAGGTGGAGAATGGGGATGACATCTTCACTCATACCCCTCTGTTAGCTATTTAAAAAGGCCAAGTTAGAGGGGCGCCTGGGTGGCTCAGTCGGTTAAGCGTCCGACTTCAGCTCAGGTCATGATCTTGCAGTCCGCGAGTTCGAGCCCCGCGTCGGGCTCTGGGCTGATGGCTCGGAGCCTGGAGCTTGCTTCCGATTCTGTGTCTCCCTCTCTTTCTGCCCCTCCCCCGTTCATGCTGTGTCTCTCTCTGTCTCAAAAATAAATAAACGTTAAAAAAAAAAAATTAAAAAGGCCAAGTTAGAGCAGAATTTTGTGGACCACGGATGGAACTTCTTGCCTCTTTTTGAGAATGACCCGTGACATTTAACAAATGGTCATTTTTCTGAGGTTTGGGCTCTTATAGTGCAGACTGGAAGGCTGGTGTGAAGGATATGGTCATCCTGCTAGTGGGAGAGACAAGCTGACCACCTTATCACAGTGTGCCTCTGTTTAAACAGAGCTCTCATGGAAGGGCAAAATCTATTCTTCATGAAAACAACCTTTCAAATAAAACCAGTCCTGATGCTCATCTGAAATGGGGTCACTTCGAAAGTTTGAATATATTGTACTGTATTTCGTGTACACGCCTTTTGTTAGCCATGTGACCTTGGATGAGTTACTTAATCTCTCTATACTTCAGTATTATCATCTGTAAAATGGGGATAAAAAAATTCCATGACATAGGTACATACGAGGATTAAATAGGTTAATATTGGCAAAACTTAGGAGCACTGCCAGGCACCCACTAAATGCTATGTAAGTTTAAGCTAAAAGGGGTGCCTGGGTGGCTTGGAGGGTTGAGAGTCTGACTTCAGCACAGGTCATGATCTCGCAGTTCAAGAGTTCAAGCCCCGCATCAGGCTGTGTGCTGATAGCTCAGAGCCTGGAGCCTACTTCAGATTCTGTGCCCCTCTCTCGCTCTCTGCCCCTCCCCCGCTCATCCTCTGTCTCTGTCTCTGTCTCTCTCTCTCAAGAATAAACATTAAAAAAAAAAAATTTAAAAGGGGTGGGGGGGAGCTAAAAAGTGTTGTTTTTTGCAGAAGTCTCCAGACTCTACTCTGTAAAGTTCTGACAAGATGTCTTCAGAACTCCTAATCATCGATGGGAACATTTCCTAATAGGTGGTCAGCACCTCCTAAAGGTCAATGGGACCACTTTGTGAAGTACAAAACATGTTGCTAATTGGCCACGTGTCCCCTACCCGCCCAACCTATCCCAGGATACAGCTCGGTGACAATGACCAGTCCCCGACGCCTCTCAAAGGCCTCATGGAAGTAGAGGACGCAGTCGTGCTGGAGCCGGGCCAGCAGCCGGGCTTCCCGCCACGCTGACGCCTTTGGCTTGGCCTGGCTGGGGATGAACTTGGCTGCAAACTCCAGGCCGGAGCTTCGCTCCACTACGCGCCGCAGGTAGGAGAAGGCACCCCTGGGTGACGACACAGGGAGGTGAGGGGCTCCGTCATCAAGGTAGCCCTGGCTCTCCAAGGCCTCCTAGCCTCAGACCCAGGCGCCCTTGGCTCCCAGGCTCGGCACTCTCTCCCGGCCCCACACCTGCCGATCTCTTGATGGATGTCATAGAAGTCGCTGAGTCTCCTTCCTCGCTGTTCCTCGGCCTCCCCGGCCCCCTCTACTTCCATGGCTGTCTGGGCTGGGGAAGAGATGCCCGGTGTTAGGTGGGGGAAGGCAAGAGAGTAACGAGGGCAGAGACCGGGACAGGCAAGGCAGGTGAAGGAGACAAAAGAGGACCAGGAATGTTGGGGGCCCGACGTGGGGTGCCGGGGCTGAAAGATAGTGGTGGTTTAAGAGGGAAGGGCCTGGTGAGTGGTTCCTGGCTGGGGGCTCACGTGGCATTCCCGAGAATAAGCATTCTGCCTTTCTCCCTTCGCACTCCAGCCCACCTGAACGCACAGCCAACTCTGCTTTGCAGGAGACTTCGCCAGCCAGGTTCCGTGCAGTGCAGGTATAGACGCCTCCATCCTGGGTCCCTGTGCTGAGCACCACCAGGGAGCACTCGCTCTCTTCATACACGAAGCTCACATGGCTACTCTCGGTCAGCAGCACCTCGTCCTGCAGAGTTGGCCGTCACCTCCAGCCCAGGCCTGGCTTGACCTCTACCCGGGACCCACCTTTATCTCCATGACTGAGACCCAGTCTCAGCCCTACCTCAAGGGCCAGGAACACTCCTACCCCACGGCTCGATATTATCGCTGCCCCAGGGGCCTTGCTCCCTTCAGCACCCGAAACTGGCTCCACTTTATTTCCCAGTAATAGCCCTGCACCACCCAGTTAGTCCCCTGGTTCCTGAAATACCCACGAGTGTCACACGGCACCCTGGGTCCCGTTTTCTTCTCCTAGCCACACCTCTGGCAGCACCTTTGTTCTTCTCTGTCCAGGCACCCCTCCTCCTAAGGTTGCCAAGACCCCTCCTGTCCAGAAATCCCTCCTCCCTTACCCTCAGGCTCCCAGCCAGCCCCATGCTAGGACTCCCTGAGGCCTTTGTCACCCTCTGACCTTGTACCACATGATGTCTGGCAGTGGTTTCCCCTCCACCACTACAGCAAAGCGTGCGGTTTCCCCAGCCCCGACCTCCACGTCCTCCATGATGGACTCAAATCGAGGGGCCTCTGAAATACACAGGGGTGGGGTGAGGAAGGGAAGGTGACAACACTGAGGTCATGAGGGCGTGCCTTTTCAGTCCCTCTCCAAGCCCTCCCTCCCTCAGCGATAGGCTCAGGCAGAACACCAGAAGCCCCTACACCCCAGCACCCCACCCACCGGGGTCTCAAACTCGGCCCCTGGGAACACCAGAGTTCCTTGCCTGTAAATCCATATGTGATGTTCTCCAAATCCCAGAAAACCTAAGCCAGAGGGTGCAGCCTTGCTTTGCTGGACCCTCAGTGTTCATTTGCCAGCTCTGAAACTAGGAGATTTTCACACACAAAAGAAATCTGGATTTCCTGCCTCTCTTGAAAAAATCAGGATTGGCCATGCTGAGTGAGCCTCTTCCCTCACTGCATTAATGGGCTGGTGCAGAGTGGCTCGATGCTGCCCCCTGTGGGTGACCGCCCTTCTGCACAGCCCTACCTCGGGCTTTACTGTCCTGGGCCCCGGAAGGCAGCTCAGGCTGTGACCCTGAATTAAATTCGCGGATGGCATTGCCTGTATCTTGACGTTTTCTCTCTGAATCTTGTTTAAATGTTTAAAGGCGCCTTTTGCCATCTGGGAGATGACAAGATGAACAAACAGATACCAATACTCAGCTTTGCTCTCCCACATGTGACAGTGATTTCATTCTCTACGCATATCATGCGGTCATGTTATTTCCTGGCAGAGTGGCTTCTAATTCTCGGAATGGAATTAAATACCTATTCTAGCGTGCTTCACAGAGGAACCTGTGACTTCCCAGTGCCCCACCTCCTGAGCATGTTTGAGGGTCTCAGCTTTAAGAGGAATGGGAGTGAGCAGGCCCTGAGGGAAGAACAGGGGCACAGGGCAGGGACCACCACCCATCACAGGCACCCAGTCTGACTTTGTAGAGATAAAAGGGGGGCTCCCTGGGAGTGAAGAAGACCCTACCGTGGGGCAGATATGGAGGAAGGAGGCAATTCCACTTGCCCTGCCTGGGGGCTGGGGGGTGGTGGGCACAGTGGGAGGGGCATGAAGATCCAAGCCCCAGGCCTGTTCTAGTCCCGGCTAACTGGAACACAGTGTCTCTCTCTCTCTCTCTCTCAGTCACTGTCCCAGCCTGGCTGGGCTGCAGGGCTCTCAGTGGCCAGGGCTTCCCAAACCCTAAGGCTCTTCCTCTATCTGGGAAGAAAAATGAGTCCTATAGATGGTACACTCAAGGAGCAAAGTGGCAGCTGAGTAGG